>NC_143582.1:1871789-2137203 GCF_048544385.1 Mastigoproctus giganteus
TCCCATTGAATTTTTCCATAGATGGATAACATAAGCTTGAATATCACCAGTGAATTGACACTGATAGAATCCATTTTGGTGATCGTTGATTAGGCAGAAGGTTTCTGGGTAGTTTAAGAGTTAGTCGTTAATTGATTTCTCCATTACTTTAGAAAGAGTAGAAGTAATTGCAATGAGAGAGATTTGTCACCCTTTTTAGGAACTGGATATGAGCAAATTTTCAAGCAGAAGGAAAAACACCTTTGGAATAAGAAAGTGAAAAAAGCGGCAAAGAACAGGAGTAAGTTCAGGAGCACAGATTTTGAGAACATGGGGAGAAATACCATCAGAACCTGGAGCTTTCTTAGCATCAAGATTCATCAAAATTCTTCTGACATCCTTTTGATGGAAGACCACAGGAGCATTTAATGCAGCGTGTTGGGAATGGTCAGGTGTTTTACCAAGATCATTAATACATGAGTTGGAAATAAAAAAAAATGGGATGCTAGCAGGTCAGCTTTATTCATGGCTGAAGTGACAATAGAACCATCCGGTTTTGACAGAAGTGGTAGCAGAGATGGGCAAAAGTTGCGGCCAATAGCTTTGGCAAGAGACCAGAATGCTTGGCTACTATTAGGGCAAGAAGCAAGTTTTCTACTCTTAGCATGTTCAAAATCTAGTTTGGACTGATTAATAACTGTAAAACAGTTATTAATCAGTCCAAACACTGCTGTTCCTTCCCGCCTGGCTCCTCCGTAGCCAGGTGGGAAGGAGCACCAGTGCATGCATAGCACACGCTTCTTGATTAGACCGGGGTTCGAGCCCATCACCACCAAATACGGAGGATGCGGAAAGGTCAGGGAATGACCATCGCATATCCCGGAGCAATATGGCCTTAGTTGCTAATGCTCCTAAAAAACCAAAATAACAAACAACAATAACAATTGTTGTGAACTTTGGTGTAGGCAGAAAATGAAACTGAAGAATTGGAAACAAGCCAATTACAATATGCAACATTCTTCTCATGAAGATCCTTAGCACATTTATTGGAAAACCAAGGTTTAGATATAGGATGAGATTTTAAAGTGGAGTGTGGAATAAAGGATTCCATTCCTACAAGGATAATTTCACTGACACAATCTGAGCAAATGTTGATATCACAAGTTTTGAAACATTAATCCGACCTAGGAAAAGAAGAAAAGAAATTTTGCAGGTCATCCCGTTTTGCAAACAACATGAAATTGGGAATTTTTTAATGCCAAACAACACAAGATTGGGAATAGCAAGGAGTTAAAGGCTCCATTGGAGAAGAGACAATGACCAAGTTGTGATCTGAGGTGCCTAAAGGACCACTCAATTCTACCGTGTACTTAGAAGGGTTATTTGCAAGAAAAAGATCCAGCGTGTTGGCTGTATGGTTAGGATTGTCCAGTATTCTGGTAGATAGATGAACAATTTGTGTGAGGTCATTAGTAATTGCAAAAGGCTCAGCATCTTGACCAACTGGGTCTGTGTGACTAGAAAACAGATGCCAGCTGGAGCTGTGAACATTACAATCACCAAGGAAACTTACCTCACTGTTAGGAAAGTTGGACTGGAAAAAGTCAAGTTGCAGAGAGAGGAAGACGAAGAGCTCCAAGTGGAGTTGGGAGAACAGTAGAGATAACAAATGAATTTGACAGAATGAGGTAGAGAGATTTTAAGCCAGAGAAGATTGAAAAGAGGAGATTCCAAGTTACCAAGTCCCTGACAAGGAAATTCGGAATGGACATATGCACAAGTAGACCACCTTTGAGGCGAAAGGAATCATACAGTGAATATTAATGACCTTCTTCCATTGACTGAAAATCCTATCCATAGTTTTGCCGATGATAGCACATTGCATTCCACTTTCCATTTTGAGAAACCTTGTCCTGCTCAATCAGCTTCAACTTCTCGAAAATCTGCTACCAATTCCTTAAATGCCGATCTTCAGGTAATTCTCCAGTGGGGCAAAGACAAACTTAGTTCATTTCAACCCTTCTAAAACTCAATCTTGTCTTATATCTCGCAAAAAGGATTCTTCTGCTCCTATGCTTATCTTTAGTGACACTCCGATTTCTAGGCAAAATGATATCTCTTTTGGGGATTACCCTGACTTCTAATCTCTCTTGGCACAAGCACATTACAAATATTGCTTCTTCTGTATCTAAAAAACTTGGTTTTCTCTTTCGCTCTCGGAGTTACTTTTCTTCCAAACAGCTGCTCACTCTGTATAAATCGCAAATCCGCCCTGCAATGGAATATTGTTCCCACATCTGGGGTGGTGCCCCCAAAACCTCTCTCAGGCTTCTTGATTCCATTCAGAAGAGGGCAGTTAGGTTAATTAATGATTCATCTCTAACAGAGTCTCTCCACTCGCTTTCTCATAGACTTACTGTTTCTGCTGCATGCCTCTTCTACAGATACTTCCATGGGCACTGTTCTTCTGAATTGGCTTGTATAATTCTCGCTCTCTCTTTCAAAACAGTCCGAACACGTGCCGCCACCAGCCAACATCCATTTACTGTCCAACTTCAAACCCACAGAACCAACTTTTCATTTTCCTCATTTATTCATTCAACTGCCGTTTTCTGGAACAACCTTCCTTCATGCGTATTTCCTGAAAATTACAATCTACAGAAGTTCAATGTCAACAAATATCTTCTTTCGTCTTCTCAACTTCCAACCCAAGCACGGTACTAAGTACTATAGGTTTTAACACCTCTCGTGTTTGGGGTTCACATAAAAAAAAAAAAAAAAAAAAAAAATTCGGAACGGACATATGCACAAGTAGACCAACTTTGAGGCAAAAGGAATCATACAGTGAATAATTTGGGTATCTGAGATGAGCAGTGGTTGAATCAACTGAATACTGTCATTCTGTCAGAAAAAGTACATGTGGTTTGGCATACTGTAAATGGATATCGTTGAGATTAGAACTGAGAACGTGTATATTTGTGAATGAACTAGGAAATGTTTGCGAGGTTTAGATCTTTTCACAGATAAGCTTGCTCTGTTACTTTGACAATTCATGGTATATTCAATAGTAAGAAAAAGTGGGGGGACATGTATGAAGTAATGAAATTTTTGGATATGGCATACACATGGTAAGAATATACCCAGATCCTTGACATAGTGTGGCCTTTGCAATGCCCCCACATACACACTGCTTGGAATCCCTCCAGTCACTATCTGGCAGAGTAGAGGTAGCAAGATTATACACTAGCTGATCCGGAAGCCTCCTAGAGAGTTACCAATAGGTTCGGTCCAGTGTACTAACTAGCGGCTGGCCTGCGAACACCATTTTAGAGCTGTACCCTTGAAATGTAAGGAAGTTTGGATCTCGCCATGGTGTCCATCCTAACCTCAAAAGACATCAGTCATACTGCATGATGGAAGAGATGAGGAAGGGTTTATCGGAAATTAAGCTCTGAAGACTAAATATGGGTTCCACCACTTCAAACCTCCAATAAACAAAGTGGTGGTATTGCACCAGTTGACGAGAGTCATGTACCACCTAGTATTGCCTAGTAACACAGAGGGGCAGCATTCCTCCATGTGATGTGAGGAGGGTAGCATATAGTTTGTATTTTCCTATTTACGTGATGGTTTTTTTTTTCTCTTTCTTCTAGTGCAACAAAAGCCTGTGGCTTTCTTGCGAGTGTGTGATTTCCTTGTTAAAGTTACATTATTTATAGCTCTATTTCAAATAGACCTGAAAATCTTGGACTAGCACCAGGCAGGATTTGATTTTTGAAGCAACTGGAGAGCTCATTGAATAATCAGTGGTTTTTTACAATTTTTTTTTTTTTTCCCTTGCCAGAAAACCTGAATAAGAGGAATTACTGGCGAAGAGAGTTAAAAATGGGTATAAGAACTTGTGAATACGAAAAGAGTAAATTACTCTCTGCATAAGCCCCTTATCCAATCAGGCTTTGCTGAAACTTGACTGACATTTCCTCTCTTCTTGTCACAAATGGAATAAATACCTTAGTGACTATGTAGCATCCTTTGAGGAGTCAAGGACCATTTTCACTTCATTGGGACTGCGAATCTCTCAGAACCATAGAATTTGGACCAGTTGCAATATTACAGAAACCTGCCACTTAGCCTGTGGCATGTGGAACACCACCAACCCCTAGTTTCCATCCGGTGGGCACTGGGAGCGAGGCCAGGAAGAAGGGACTCAATCTCTGACATCACCTCAGCATGACCATTTCAGGTACCTGAAATGGTCAACTTGATCCAAAACACCTCAAAGCTTTATCACTTAAGTCTTGGTAGAAAGGTTTCACCTTAATGACAATTTTCAGTACCAACCAACAGCAGCTGAGAGCCTGTACATGAACTTTCAGTTATTAATGGAAATTTGCAAAATCACAGAATTACAAATATTACCTAAATATGCAAATAGCTGCTGTGTATAAAATATTGCCTTCAATTATAACTAAGGTCTAGGTATACCAAAAATTGCCCATTTGTTATTATTCCATAGTTCTATCTTTTGGTTAATAGCATATGTAAATTTTATTAATTTTTGCCTCAGTCAGCCAAGGCCTGACTGTATTTTTGTATAGTGGGAGCAAATATAAAATCTTAAGGAGTAACAGAGGGCAAGATCACATGAAGTTTACCAGAGGGCAGTGTGTTATAGATCATTGGAATAAATTGCATCCAAAGGTGGTGGTGGAGAGTTTAAATTAAAAACCAGATCGGATGATCAATTTTCGACAATGGGAAAAATGGTTTGGGGATTTCATCCACACCACATCCCATTTGGAAAGCTATAGGCTCCAAATTTAGGGATTTTAGCAGATTAAGGTATTTCTTGAGCTCTTTTAACTAGTGTCTATTATATGTTGTTGTTGGTTAGCAGTACATTATGGAAAATCTTTAATGTAGGGGTGTCAAACTCAGAAGCATTTATTGGTTGCACAAACAGTTCTCAGAGGGCTAGTGGACCACACGCATGTGGTTTGTGGAGGCACTTTAATGTGAATACGGCACACTAGTGGCATTACTGAGAGCAGTATATTAAATATTTCCACTTGCTCATAAATATATATGATCTCATGACACTGGTGTTTTGAATGGGTTATGAATTTTCTTTAAATATTATACAGTCAATTCCAGTTATTTGGGACACATCAGGAGTAGCGCATTTTGGCCCGATTAAGCGACTGCCCCAATTATCCGAAGTTTCATGTAAATAATTAAAAATATAATGTAACTCCCCCTTTACAATTGGTTCACTGTACAATCAAATCATGTTACGACGAACTCAACATAGTAAAATACCGTTCACTATACGATGTGCAGTAAGCACTGGTCATTATGTGATCACATTTGTGAATTGAATTTTAATTCTATTAAACAGCGATTCTAATTAGCGAGAATAGGAGGAATATTATCCACAAGTTATAAAAGCAAAGATACATTAAGCACAAATTTACCCTTTATTACCTTACCAATTAAAATATTAAATGATACGTGATAATCGGAATAATTAATACGTACTGTAATATGTACATACGAACTAGCTGACATTTCTGTTCACTGACATTTGTGGGTGGGGGTTAAAATTTAAAACAGTAAAAAGATAAGCAATCAATAACAAAGAACACGGCACACACAAATTGCAAGTAACACAATATGCACAAGTGAAAACGGAGTAACTAGTTACAAAGCTTTAAAAATAGGAATGAAGAGAAGATCTAAAAATTAATTTTTTTATATGATTGAAGATTTCATGGAAGTGTAAACATGTTTCACCATAACCCACAGAATTCCAGCTGTCGATATTATCGCAAATTCAGTAAGATCGAGTTTACTGTCCGTTTATGATAGATTTCGCTAACAGAAAAGCCCAATAAACAGGTGACTGCTAATTGTTTTTATTGTTTAATGGTTGTGACCTCCAGAATTTCGACTGAACCATGTGGTACAGTTGGAGACAATTGTAGGGTAATCTCCAGTGCTGCGGTCTCCTGCCCCAATTAAGCGAAGTAAACCCTGGCTATTTTCTCAATTGGTTTCTGTTTTTTAAGATTTGCCCCAAATAAACGGCTGCCCCGATTAACCGGTGACTCAAATAACCGCAATCCACTGTATTAGTGTATCTCTTTTAAGTATTACCATTTATCATTATTTTCATATAGATTTAACCGTCAACCTGTGGAAGTTGACAACACTTGGAAGCCACACAAATGTCAGAGGACTGCCAGTTTGACATGCCTACTTTAATGGAATTTTATCCTAGATGCCGGCAACATATTTGTTCTGCAAAAGATTACCTTTTGTAAATTACCTTGTGTTGCAAAAGATTACTGAATGGATGGCAAGAGTTCTGGTAGCATAAATTGAACAAAAGAAAAAAGTATGGCATAATTTCAGATTAACAAAACCACTATTGGGATGAAATAAGCAAAATCTGAGTATGAGAAATGACTTCCAAGAGAGAGCTAAGAACAGGCACAAAGGGTTCAAATCATGCATAAATATAAAAAAGAAGAAAGTAAATCAGATAAGCCTTTTTACACAAAGTGGTGGAATCATAAATAATCTAACTAAAGTGGCAGATAAATTGATTCTCGTTAAAGTTGAACATCCATGGAAATCATTGAAGCCTAATTGCTCTAAAAATGATATAACTATTTTGGAAATGTCATCAAAAAAATTACTGGAGCTGAGGGAGGCAAAGGCCACCAGAGAAGGATGTGGGTACACTAAACCATTAGATATGTTATTGAGTTGGAAAAGGCCTCTGTCTACCGGATTCATTTTAAAATATATATACTTCAGTCATACCGGAAGGACTGATAAAGAAAGAACAAGGTTTGAGTAAAAATCCTTTAATGCTAGTTAATCCACGCTGCGACGTTGAAATAATCGATCAATCCCAACACTACCGTCATTGCATCTGGTTGGAATCACTCCACATTTCCTGTTGTCCAGGTGCTTTTAACTGAAATAAAGGAGGACGCATCCATCCCATCATGGAAGCAGCTATCCTCCAGAATGATAAACGTTGGCACATGCTTCATACTCAAACACTACAGTTACAGTCACAAGCCTCTACTCCCAACAACTGATTGTTACCTGCACCTGTGTCACATTTGTTTTGTTTTCTTAACTTGCCTTTAACTAGTATTAAAGGATTTTTACTCAAACCTTGTTCTTTCTTTATCAGTCCCTCTGGTACGACTGAAGTATATATATTTTAAAATGTTATTGAGATCATATTATATCCTTGGATGATCCTCTGAACTCAGTAAGTGCTACTCTTTCTGATTCATAATAGATGAATAGATGAGGTATGAAGAACTAGTCTATAGGTCTAACAGAATCTTACTTGTGGCAGGCAAAATCATAGTCTGTGGTTAATGACACAGTTCAGGACCACCTTGATAAGAATTGAATCATAAAGGGATCACACATGAGTAATATTCTAAAATAATCAAAATTTGTAACCTTTTCTATTTTCTGTTTTCCCAACAGCATGGTCTGATGATGTCTTGAATCGGTAAGATACCCCAAACATCACCTTAATGTATAGTAATGTAGGCGAACAACCTAATAAACTATATTATTAATTTCATGTGGTATAAGAGTGGTGTTAATATAATAATAACCTTAGTGGAAAACAACCACATAGCGTCCTTCCCTAACACGTGAGCTCATTAAGGGAAGTGCTACCCAACCAGCCTAGTTTATTACTTTGATCAGGATATAACTTTGGATGCAAGAAACAACTTGGATATTTTATACCTGGATTGTAGTAAAGTTCTTGATACAGTCGTCCTTGCCCCCCAGAAAGGGTGAAATTCTGTTTGAATTGCAGACAGAAGTCATAAATGAACACAAAAAGTTACTAAAGGGTCTTGGAAGAGAATAAGTAAAATGAATGAGGACAACATCTTCTCACTGTCATCTGACAGTGAGAAGATATTGTCCAATAGACATTGACACAAGAACAACAGAACATAAATATAGAATATTGTGTAGTAAGATAATTTTTGATCTCATGAAGTTTACCTTTAGGCAGATGCTGTATGTAACTGGAATAAATTCGCTTCCAATGGCTGTACCTTTCAGGTGTGGCTATATTCAGTATGGGATTGAATTGGCATTACACTAGGAATAATATAAGTAATTAGGGATTTTAATCCTCTTTCCCCCCACCCAGTTAATATAAGTTTTCTTTGCATCCCTTTGCTAATTATAGAATGAATACCCAGTCTTTATATGAAATAATATATGCAGTTATAACATTCAAACTTTAATGGAAAATTGCTTTCTTATTATGACTTCTCTCTCTCTTTTCTTCTGTAATTCATATAGATTGAAGTGAAAAGGAAAATATTAAGTTTAAAATTATAAATTTTCTGAGAGAAGCATTCTTCTTTTGTAGGTTTTTACTACAGCGAAATTAAAACTAAACATATAGCATGGAATTAAACAGGACTTTAGGAATGCAAGTTCCTTTTAAGTGAACTATTATCAGAAGTCATGTGTTAGAGAATACACATGAGGAAAAGATTAATAAAACAAGAAAGCTTAATCATGTTGTAACTAACTAGACTCATTCTGGTTGGCTATTAAAAACTTATTTTGGAGAGACACTACATGAAAGCCTGTATAAGTATACTTACCCGAAAGAAATTTCCTGATACATTTTGAATATTTTTACTTTATAACTGAAAGGTTCTGATATAATAAAATTAATTGCATTTATAATTTAAAAGTGGTAAAATATTTTTAATAAAAGTATCCAGGCAATCATGTTTGCATTTATTTATAGCTTTGCCGCTTGGATAGCAGTCCTGCAGCACGATTCTATCAGCAAACCTTGTTTTGGCAACATCCTTCTCTTGTTTGGTTCAAGTTATTTCCTCGAATAGAGACAAAAATTTCTTTGTTGAAGCAAAGGTAGGTAGTAACGGCACACTTTCATAAAACTTTAATGTTTAATTTGGGGTTATTACTTTTGTGGTGTTTTTACTAAAAATTTTCTATATTTATTTTACTCTTCATGCTTCATTTGGTGACATCAGCAGTTAATGAATTTAATAAATACAGGGGAAGGTCCCCAATATCCGAGTCCCCGCAGTTGCAAGATTGCAAATATATATAATAGTATTTATGTACTCTGTTTCGACTTACATTGAAGCACCCCACTAGACACTTAACTATTTCTGTCCTACTATTCCTGCAAGCGTCCTGTTGACTCAACTCCCCTTATCTACAGTCAGTTTTTTTACTGTTGCCTGTAGTACCAAAAATATCAGACACATCGTGTGATATTTTTGATAATTTTTACATTAAGTGAATTCTTAGTTTTCTTATTTTTATTAACCATGCATTCAAAGCAGTGTTGATAAAATTTCATGAAAAAAAGACTGCAAAAGTTTTGATTTAGATGTTAAATTAGAAATTATACATCATAAAAGAAGTGGAGAACGAGTAATCGATATTTTAAAACTGAAATATAGTGTAACTTCAGTAAACTTAATATGATCAGGACATAACTTTGTTCAACATATTATAATAAAAAATGTTTAATAAAATAATTGTCTCATTTTTCAGTTCTTTTTTTTTTTATTACGTACAAGTACATGATACACGTGAAAATTTGGTCCCCGTTTTAAGTGGAATTTTCTGGAACCAATTATCCTTGGATAATGAGGACCCCCTGTATAAATTTTGGATACTATCTCAATTATTCAGATAGAGAATATCACTCTATCTAAATAATTGAGTTTTCTCACTAGGAACACTACCTGAATTTTCTGTATATCACCCATCCATTAGTGTGATATTCAGAAAATATAACTTATGGAAGGGTGACAGGATTTGACGAAAATGAAATGCTGAAAGCTGAAGAAAAAAATGAAATCACATTAGTTACATTATTCAGAGGTCATTTTCTGAATAACAGTTTCCAGATGATTGAAACAATGCTTTATTTGTAGAGTATTAAAAAAGGGTAGTAGAAAAAAAGTTTAAAGCTGAATATGGAAACTACAACAGAATTTCACTCCTTAATGTACCAGGAAAAAAATATGCAATTATCTTAGAGAAGTACAGTCAAGTTTTATGCCAAGCAGGAATGAAGATCAAATATTTCTTAATATTTGATGATGTTGTTCTCCTGTATTGAGGATCTGTTGATCTTGAATAATCATACAACAGAAATACCTAAAAGTATGCTCTTTCAAATTTTAGAAAAATATGGTATTTAAGTGAATAAAAAAGTTTATATAGCATTAGTAGAGGCATATGATGTAAGAAAGCAAGCTTATGCAGCATCAGCCAAAAAAAAAAAAAAAAAACCCTTATTTCACCCCTCCACTCACTCCAGATGTTTGCCAAGTTCTGCCTTGAATCTATTTAAGCTATCAACTTCTACAATGACAGATGGAAGTTTGTTCCAGAAATCAACCACCCACTGGCTAAAGGCAAACTTTCGCATATCTATTCTACATCTGTCTTTCCTCAATTTGAATTTATGCCCTCTCAGGTGATTATTCTGAGCAAGAGGAAGAATCCCATCAGCATTGAGCATGCTCAAACCATTCAAGGCTTTATACACCTCAATCAGATCACCTCGCAGGTGCCTAGTCTCCAGACACTGTAATTTGCAAAACTTAAGCCTTTCTTCATAAGAGCAACCCTTTTTTCTGTTCAGTAATCTTGTTGCCCTTCTCTCTCGTTCCAACAGCTCTACATCCTTCTTAAAATGAGGCCTCCAGACCTGTATACAGTACTCAAGGAGTGGCCTGACCATTGCCTTATACAAGGGGATAATCACCTTCTTGTCTTGAAACAGGTCTCTGAGGTTGGGAAAACTCATGTCCCAATAATAAACTCGTACACCAACCGTTTAAATTGAATTAAGAAAATTAATTTTAATACTGTAAAATAAAATATAGTACAAACAATCTATTTATAATAAATATAAAACTTAAAATGGATTAAAATAAATATATAAAACCTTTAAAATATATAATAAGATAAAAGCACTAAAACTAGACTGTAGCTTTCGGAAGCATCCGCTCCTTTCTCAACAGTAAATTGAAACTTACACAACACATCCTTAAATAGCAGGCTCATGGAACTTCCACACGTGGTTCAGCCGGCACATGGGCGGTACTCTCTTCATGCATATTAGAACCGGAAGTGGCTTGGGAGCACGGAAAGCAAAACCGTTCATCCGTACTGAGGACCACAGTCTCAAAGAGGGGATGTATATGCATACCCCTGTCTCTGTTAGTGTTATTGTCTGATGAACCGATTCGCAAGCTCTCAAGCCACTTGTGGTTCCAAAACCCATGTGCCCTGTCAACGATGACCGCATCCTCTGGGGAGATCTGGTGCTGCTTCTCCCAAAAATGTTCAGCCACAGCAGACTTTCCATAATCTGCGGCTTTTATGGCATTCGTGTGCTCCCCAGACAATCCTTAGATTGCTGCCTAGTTTCACCCACATAGCACTCCCCACAATCCAGGCATTTTATCACGTATACGACCCCACTACTGAAATCATTCGTTATAGGGTCCTTAACCTGGGACACCACTGTATGCAACCAACGCCCTGGCAGCTACACACAGCATGTCTGGCATTCACAAAGCACTCTTGTTATACGCTCAGTAAGGCCCAGATAGTAGGGAATGTATGTGGTGGCAACTGGCACAAACGATTCACTTTGCCTGGGCATCATCCCCTCTTATATATTTGTTCATGACCCTCTGGGGGTAGCCGCATTTCTTAAGGTCTGCTGTGACTCGTCTAATTTCCTTTTCTCTATCCTCAGAGGTACTGCAGTGGGACTCTACCCTATCTAATAATGTCTTAGCGATGCTGTTCTTATGTTGCATAGTTTGCGCCAAACTATAGTGGATGTATTGGCTCCGGCACATAGGTTTTTTAAACACTGTTGTTTTAAGCCTAAGTTCTGCTCTAGAAACCAATACATCTAGAAATGGGAGGGTACCAGCTGCCTCCACCTCTGAGGTGAACTGGATAAATTGGGAGAAGCTGTTAAGCAAATGAAGTACTTCCTCCTCTCTCCCCTTCTGAATAATGGTGAACGTGTCATCTACATATCTTTTCCATTTGCGCATGGGGAACTCTAACCCATCGAAAATCCTATTTTCCAGTTCCTCCTTGGCCAAATTCGCTACTATGGGGCTAATGGGAGAACCCATGGCTGTGCCATGAACCTGCTTATACATAACTCCTTGGTACACCATAGTGGTGCTAGAAAGACAAAGTTCCACAGCGGAGCAAATATCCTCACCGCACTTAAAAGAGACCTACTACTTAAAGTATCATCTCTTTCTAAAGCCATTCTTACACACTGTACCCCATGAGAAATGAGAATGCATGTAAATAATGATACTACATCAAAGGATATCATAATTTCACTTCCTTCTATAGTTTGATCCTTCACAAAATCCTTACTATCCTTGACAGTGAAAATAGAGTGTCCTACTATAGGGGCAATCAACTTAGCTGAAAATCTGGACAAAGCATAAGTGGGACCCCCACTTTATGTATTTTCGGAAGTCCGTAGAATCTGGGAAGCTGACATCCCGTTGCATGAAAAGACCAAAATACCTCATTAGTGATCTTCCCCGCTTTTAGCCAAATTTTCACATGATACATTTCTTACCCTTTCAACTTCTGGTGTATCTGTAGTAACATTATTGTCGTCATCCTTGGCCATTTCATTCTGATTACCCAATTGTCCATGGTAAAATATATAAAAATGTATATTTGTTTTCTTCTTAAAAACACAGCCATAATATAAAACGTAGCAGAAGAATGAAAACACATCCAAGTTGACGTGAAAGCACCGAATTACAAAGCAGAATAAAGCATGCATGCAACAGACTTGCTGTTTACTGCCACAGCATACTCGCACCTCTGGCCTTAAATGCAATTTCTGCTGTAGGAAGCACGAGCTAGAGGAATTACGGTTCAGCAATTGAGTAGTGCTGAGAAGTCGCACTAGTCAGCTGGTTTCTGTGTCCATAGCCAGTGAGAAAATTAAGCCATATTATCCACAAGGACAATAAGTAAGAAAACCACCTGCATCACACGTGAAAGACCCTAAAAAATAAAGAGTGGCAATGCGGTTCATTTGTATCTCAGACTTCGTTTGAGTAGCAAAGGTCTCTACACCTATAGTATCGAAAAAGTAATTTCAACAACAGACTTGGCTTTCATGTACACAAAAACTAATTTTATTTAAAAATTTCAGCAATCCCTTTAATTTATCCCATGACCCCTCTGGGGGTTGCGTCTCATAGTTTGTGCACCACTGGTGTATTCAATAGTATGAAAAGGTGGAGAAGGGGACATGCTGTATGGAGTAATGAAATTTTGGAATGGCATACACATGGTAACGCCGACCGGGCTAGCCAGGTGGGTAAAGTTCCTGCCTGGCAACCCAAAGGTCACAGGTTCGATTCCCGCCTTGGGCTTGGATCACAGCATAATGCAAAAAACTTTGGGAGGTGCATTATGGCCACAGAAGCCTATGCACTAACAACAACAAAAAAAAAAAAAAAAAAAAACACATGATAAGAATATACCCAGATCCTTGACATAATGTGGCCTCGACGATGCCCCCCTCCCCCATACAAACTACTCAAACTCTCTCCAGTCACTATCTGGCAGAGTAGAGGTAGCAAGATTATACACTAGCTGATCCGGAAGCATCCTAAAGAGTTGCCAATGGGTTCGGTCTGGTCTACTAACTAGCGTCCAGCCGACAAACACCATTTTAGAGCTGTACCTTAGAAATGTAAGGAAGATTGGATCTCGCCATGATGTTCATCATAACCTCAAAAGTCATTAGTCATACTGCATGATGGAAGAGATGGAGAAGGGTTGACCGGAACTTAGCTCTTGGGACTAAACATGGGTTCCACCACTTCAAGCCTCCAATAAGCAAAGTGATGTTATTGCACCGGTTGATGAGTTATCTACCACCTAGTATTGCCTGGTAACATAGAGGGGCGGCATTCCTCCATGTGGTGTGGGCGCCACACCTCGACCCCTGCTTACGTTGGTTCACACCTGGGTGGTCACCCACAGTGTGCTTGTGCATGGGGGTTATACCCAGGATTACGAGAGAGCATTTGGGGGGCAGTGCCCCCAAATGCTCTCTCAGACTTCTAGATTGAATCATCTCTAACAGAGTCTCTGCACTCGCTGTCTCATAGATGTACTGTTTCTGCTGCATGCCTTTTCTACAGATATTTCCATGGGCACTGTTCTTCTGAATTGGCTTGTATAATTCCCGCTCTGTTTCAAAACAGTCCTTACACATGCCACCAACATCCATCTAGTCCATCATTTACTGTCCAACTTTTCATCTTCCTCGTTTATTCATTCAACAGCCATTTTCTGGAACAACCTTCCTTCATACGTATTTCCTGAAAATTGCAGTCTACAGAAGTTCAAATCTAATGTCAACAAATATCTTCTTTCGTCTTGTCAATCTCCAACCCAAGCACGGTACTAAGTACTATAGGTTCTAATATCTCTCGTTTGGAATTTTCATAAAAAAAAATAATAATAATAAAATAAAAATATAGTAATGTAGGCAAACAGCCTATTAAAAAAAAAATAAAAGTAAACTGCATCCATTATCAACCCACTGCAGGATGGAAGCCTCCTCAACAATTCATGCTGAGAGAAATGGACCATAATCTGCTACATCCACTGCGGGTTGGCAGATCGACCATATTTAGCAGTCAGGGGCTTTAACCCCGGTCTACCCAAAGAACGTGTGCTACTGCACTCCCACTCGGTTACTGCGGCAACAGCCTAATAAACTATATTAATTTTCAATGTTTATAAGAGTGATTTTAATATAATAATAACCATTACAGAATAGTTTAGTGTTAAAGTCTCAAGTTACATTAACTAATGTACAAGTTAGTGCAATTGCATTATTTCTGCACATAGCCAACTACTTAAGTAATTATAAATTGGCATCATTAAGTATAAATTACTCCCCATCAGGCATCTCTCATATTGTGGAGTTATTCTTTGCAACTGGATTATCATTGCAACACAAGGGCACATGCTCACACACTGACGAGGAGCCAATAAGCTCTGAAACAGTGCCATGTGGGTAATGGTATCTGCCGAGAATAAGTTACAGTAATCTTCTATGGTGAAGAATTACTTATTTGAGGTAGTGCAATATCATGGTAACTTGTTGTGAAGGTATTCTCAATATGAGATATAATTAACGATGCCAAATATAACTAATTAAGTAGTTGGTTCCGTACAGAAATGATGCATTGCACTATCGTGTATCCTATAATAATAACCTTAATGGAAAACAACCACATCCGGCGTCCTTCCCTAAAATTTTAAATTTTAGGGAAGTTTAAATTTAAATATGCAGAATGGAGAAGTCAGTTGATTTTAAATATGTTTTTGAATCACTATCGCAGAAATTCAATAACTAGAAGCCATTGAGCCATAATTCTTCATATAATCATGTAACAGAGCATTTAAGAACTAAAATGCACATACAAAGAGGTGAGTAGACTGATTAAGAACAAAATTAAAGGAGCTAAAGAGAGCTGGATCACAAAAAAATGCAGAGAAATAGAAGCTCTGCAAGAAAAACATGATTTCAGTCTTCACAAAAAGATTAAAGAGATTTCAGGAATTAATAGGACGCAACCAAATTCACAGTGGAAATAGTCAAATTGCTCGACTACAGAAACACCAACATTCTTGTTGAAAATTATTTAACAGAATTTACGACACAGGCAGCATCCCTTGGGACTGGCTGACATCAACGTTCATCACTCTTCCCAAAAAACCTAACACTGGGACAAGACTTCAGACTAGTCGGCTTGATGAGCCAAATCTTCAAAATATTCCCAAAAATAATTCGAAATTGAATTTTCAGGAATTGTGAGGAGACAATGGACGATGCGCAGTTTGGATTTAGGGAAGGACCGAGTACAAGAGAAGCACTATTTTGTGCCCAGGTCATGATGCAAAGGTGCACAGAACAACAGATTGATGCCTATCTTTGTTGGTGGTTTTTTTTTTTTTTTTTTTTTTTTTTTACTTTCAGAAGGCCTTTGATCGAGTCCAATGCACCAAGCACATCAAGATCCTTGATGAAAAGGACATCCGAATAATCAAAAACCTCTACAGGAACCGAACGGCATCTGTTGTAGTTGATGGCAGAAAGACAGAAAAAATCAACATTGAACATGGAGTGAGGCAAGGATCTGTACTCTTCCACCTCCTATTTAACATTTACTGGGATATCATCTTCAAGAGAGCATTAGACTTACAGATACTCTTCAATCAATCATGTGAGTGAAGAAAGTGAAAGAATTGGCTTTGGGATTAATGTCAAGACACGTTGGTCCTCAATGGAACAATGCCAACACCTCCCCTCGTGTTAAATGGAAGGCTTGATAGAGAGAGTTGACAAAATCGGATATCTAGACTGTCGGATTAATGACAAAAACAAATCAGATATGGTAATAAAAGCAAGGATTGAAATGGCTAGACAGTATTTTTTTAAATTAGATCTGCATTGTGCGATAGAAACCTGGATCTCCACCTTAGAATCCAGATGATGGGGCGTTACGTTTGGTCAGTTTTGTTGTATGGTGCCGAGGCCTGGACACTGAAAATCAGCACCTCGAAAAAACTAGAAGCATTTGAAATATGGACAGCAAGAGTGACCAATGAGTGTCCTGCAGAGAATTGGAAAAACCCAGGAATTGCTGAAGGACATAAAGAAAAGAAAAAACTATCTTGGACACCTGATGAGGAACAACAAATACGCAATTCCATGGCTAATTATTGAGGGGAGAATGGAAGGAAGAAGAAAGCCTGGGAGAAGACGTACATTGTGGCTTGATAACATTAAAAATTGGACAGGACTGAACACCAAACAGCTGTTCAGAGACATTTGCTGTGATGGTTGTCGACCTCCATTAGGATATGGCACACAGAGAAGAAGAATCATGTTATAACATAAAGTGAATAGATTTGAAATTCCTGCATATATTTTACTCTCGCTTACATAATTTAAAAAATATAATAAATCTTTTTATACTTCATGGTGGCCATATGATACCAGAGGAGTTTACAAGGTAGAAAGAATACAAGAATTGTACTTATTTAGCAGTCTCACAGCCTACAACTATGATCAACTGAAATGCAAGTACTATTATACCTCAGATTTCCCCACTAAGCTGTGGCACTCAAATTTCTGTTTATACTCAGATGGCTACCTAGGATCAGAGGTTTACAAGATAGAGAGTAAAACGATAGAACAACAATGCCGCATTTAGAAGCCATGCAGCCTTGAACTATGGTCAACTCAAATGAGTGTACTACTGTATTCTTGTGTGAAGTTGGTGGGGGAGATTAAAGAAGAATAGCTGTCTTTCATATCTCATAAGGTATGAAACAAGTAATAGCTTTCTTTTTGTAGAATGTAATCGTTATAAAGGAAGTTATGCCAAACCTCAGTTTTAGATATCTCATTGATCTGTTTTTCTTTAACTTGTGTACTCTATTCTTTAAGGAAGTGTTTTATTCAGCAAAGACAGTTTTGAATATTTGCCTCACTGTGCAAAAGAGAATTGTCATAATGTGTGTTTGGGGAGTCATTACAAAAAAAACAATCATTTACAATATTATTAATTAGATAAAATTAGAAACCTGTGTACAAAAGGGAAAATTATAACACTTCATTGGCCTTATTTGCAGTTATGTGCCACTCCTGCCATCACTATTGATGACAGGAGTGGCATACAACTGTGAATAAGGCCAGTGAAGGTGAACTGCATGTCATCTTAATATGTACCTCCTCTTCTTTTAGGCATTCAGGTTTCAATCCTGACCAGAAGTATTAGAAATTAGATTTTATAGTACCTCACCAAAATGTACACTCAAAAAGAATGCCCACGCTTTAATAGGGTGGCGCCTCCTTAGCCAGGTGGGCAGGAGCAGCAGTGCATAGCACACGCTTCCTGATTAGACCGGGGTTCGAGCCCGTGACTACCAAATACAGAGGATGCGGAAAGGTCAGGGAATGACCTGAAGTCCCTGGAGCAATATGGCCTTAGTTGCTAATGCTCCAAAAAACCAAATAACAACAACAACAGCTTTAATAGGTGTCCTTTTGGTATTTTTAACCTCTCTAGATGGGACAATTTTCAATTAATTGGCCTACCTTTTTGTTAGTCAGTGGGCATTTGAAATGAAGGCAAGTGAAAACAAAGGTCGTTACAGTAATATTATTTAGACTTCTGATGCTCCGTGGATTACTCATGAAACAGCACAATATGTCATTAATAATCTCACTTCTGCTGGTAAGTTTACAAAATTAATAGCATGGGGTGAAACATACAGCTCATATAAGTTGTTTACAAACTTTTATGAGCTATCTGATGCAGTTCCACTGTTGTGCATCACCTAAGACAATAAAATAGACAAACTGAAAAGTGCTGTTTCCGGAATTAAAAAAAAAAAAAAAAAACACCTCTACCAACCAACAGATTACACTGTCAGCATCAGTTTCTTTCTTGAAATAATTTCAGCAAATTCTCATAGGAAACATGTTAAAAAAAACTCATGTGCTTAAAAAGTTCTCATCCCCCTCAGTTTTCAAATATCTTAGGTTAATGACAAAAAACCAAGACCTGTAGTTGATTTAATCATTTTTTCCATCTATTTATTTTTATTATTTTTTTGTTTCTAGAACATTCAGGAGCTTTCTACAACTTTTGAGAATGTTTCAGAACGTTCTAGAATATTGTTACACACGGAAGAAATGTCAGGATGTTTCTGGAAGGTTCTAGACCTTTTTACTGAGTTCTCTAGAAACTTCTCTACTGTTATATATACAAGTTGGTTACACATCAGGCAAGAATTTTCCTATTTCAAAAAGTGTATATGCTTCAGAGAGTAGGTGGTGAACAAAGCAAACCAGTGTTCTAGTGAATTAGTGTTTGTAAACAAGTGTTGTGCACTAGTGTAAATTGTGAACTGTGTTTAAATTAGAAATAAAAATCTACAATTTCTTAATTGTGTTATGTGTGTGGTACATGAAATATGTTGCATTCTTGCTGAAATAAGCCTGATAGCTTTTGCTACATTTGCGGAGAAAAGAGGTGGTATTAAAATCAAGAAGCCGCTGTCACAACTTGTGAAAAAAGCCTATGAAGTCTGTTTTACATGTAAGATCGGAAATCAAGATAAAGTATGAGCTCCAAAGATTTGCTGTTCCATTGATATTGGTGGGAACTTTCAGACCACATAAGTGAGTGTTACTTTTGCATGACCAATATTTCTGGTTTTTCTGGGAAATCCAAGCATGTAGTGCAGTATCCCAAAATACCTTCTGCTTGAGTTTCAGATTGCATCAGTCTCATTGTGGAAATCCTTCACCCTGAGTTGCCTCAGTACACTTTCACTCTAAATAAAAAGCACTTACCCAAAGGGAGAAGAAGACTGGCATTTATTTGAAATGCCATTATCAATACTGTGGTTTTAATGCTTTGATATCTTATCGGCAGGTAAATAGGTTATCATTAATGACTGACAACCCAGTGATGACAAATATCCACAATATGCGAGAAGCTTAATAGTACAAAAATTTATAAACCCATGTAAATTTTATACAAAATGGATCATGCTAAGAGCTATATAACAACATTGTGCAGGTTTCGGTAAATTATTTGTAACATATTTTATTACCAAAATTTTACTGAAGTCCATATGAATGTTACTTTATACTGGTGCACTCAATTCAAAACTTTCTTGAATATGTACATATACAAACTTCTGTTTTATGTATTATTTTTTTTAGCTCCTCACTTATATCAAATAGTAATGTGCAAGAGGCTCTTCTCTCTGCCTGGTAAGTGTATCATATTCTGAAGTTGCATGGGTTAGTTATTATTACTAAAGTTTTGTGAAAATTATTACAATTACAATAATTGACACACTTATTGAATCACTTCATTAGGAATTCTTATTGGTAGGACTTCCGTTTGTCTAGAAACAGCATTCAATTTAATAAAATCCGCAGAAGACTGTAATTATGGTGTACTCCCTCAATCCGCAGAAGACTGTAATTATGGTGTACTCCCTCAAAAAATCCCCTACGCTCGTACACCCGAAACTTAATGGCAAACCTATCCCAGTTGTTGAGACGCATAGAGATCTGGGAGTAACATTTGATACGAAACTTACGTTCAAGTCTCATATTGACCTGATTATAAAGAAAATGAACTACTTACGTTGGGCAACAAAACAGCACCTCTTGCACGTGAAACAGACTGCAACAACCGCACGATATTTAAGAACCACAGTGTATTCGGTCATTTTGTATGGCACAGAATTGTGGGCGTCAGCCACCCCTACCGACATTAGGAGAATATATGCGAGTGAATTCTGGCTGCTGAAGTGGGCAAACCATAAGCACCATCTCCCTCAACAGTTAAGGACCACGCAGCTCTCTGAACAGCTTAAACTGCAGCGTTTACCAGACATCATTGCCTGGAAACGATTAATAACCGCAATCAAAATGATGACTGGCACGATATCATCACCATGCTTCTGGCAGCTTTGTGAGTGGCACATCCCGCCATCTGCATTAAGAGGTACAAAATCCTTGAGAATGAAGACCAACAGACTGAAGATGGCCGACAGGTTTATACCCGCCAGTGCGTTAGAATCAATTCAGTGCCTAACACGTATAGGAATTGACCTACTAAGGCTCACAGAAGATCTGAAATATAGAAAACAAACCGCAGTGTGGTTCGCTGAGGCTACTGTTGCCTAGTAGTTGTGTGAATTTCTGTCAGACAGAAATTTAGTGAAGAGTAATGCAATTTATATGTCATCTTTTCTTGTATATTTATTGAATATTTGTTGCCCTTTCTTGTATATTTTAGACATTCTTATATTCACATTTTATGGTAATCCCCTGGCATTTTCTGCCGTGAACGGAATTTGTCACTTACCAATGTAAACCTATATTTTAAATTTGGTACGACAAATAAAGATTTATGAATTTATGAAAATTTTTAATAAAGTTGTTATTTTGTATATAGCTACAAACGTAATACACAAGATGATGATAATGTCCATCTGATATATCCTCCCCCAGTTCTGGATAGTAAATTGAATTTGGTTCATGTGCCTGGTAGCTCTTTTGAGCCTAGACAGAACAAAGATACGGAAGTGTAACTGTCAAACTAACAACTTTATTAAAAATTTTATTAAATTGTAGAAATCACATCATCATACTCATGATGGTGTAATTCTATGTTCTGTCGAAAATTATATTTTTGTTGTTTTCCTCCTGTGGTCTTATGTCAGAAGGATTTTGGCAAATCTTGATGCTAAGAAAGTTTCAGGTCTTGATAGTATTTCTCCGCTTGTTCTCAAAACCTGTGCTCTTGAACTTACTCCTGTTCTTTGCTGCCTTTTTTCACTTCTTATTCCAAAGGTGTTTTTCCTTCTGCTTGAAAATTTCCTCATATGTAGCCAGTTCCTAAAAAGGGTGACAAATCCCTCCCATCCAATTATTGTCCCATTACTATTACTCTTTCTAAAGTAATGGAGAAATCAATTAACTGCCAACTCTTAAACTACCTAGAAACCTTCTGTCTGATCAACGATCGCCAGTATGGATTCCATCAGTGTCGATCCACTGGTGATATTCCGGCTTACATTACCCATTTATAGACAAATTCAATGTTGATATCTCTCTTTTGGGGATTACCCTGACTTCTAATCTCTCTTGGCACAAGCACATTACAAATATTGCTTCCTCTGCATCTAAAAAACTTGGTTTTCTCTTTTGCTCTTGGCATTACTTTTCTTCCAAACAACTGTTCACTTTGTACAAATTGCTAACCCGTCCTATCATGGAATACTGTTCCCACATCTGGGACGGTGCCCCCAAAACCTCTCTCAGGCTTCTAGATTCCATTCAGAAGAGGAAATTAGGTTTCCCACTCACTCTTTCGAAACAGTCCAAACACGTGCTGCCAACATCCATTTACTGTCCAACTTCAAACTTGTAGAACCAACTTTTCATCTTCCTCGTTTATTCATTCAGCTGCCATTTTCTGGAACAACCTTCCTTAATATGTATTTCCTGAAAATTACAGTCTACAGAAGTTCAAGTCTAATGTCAACAGATATCTTCTCTCGTATTTGTGGTTTCATTAAAAAAAAAATAAAATAATAATAAAAAATTTACTCTGTAAGTTCATGATATGATATTCACGCCAAATCACCAATACAAAATCTCTAGCTAAATTTAAAAATAAGCTAATGAACATGACCGGGACTATTTATTGAAGGATTTGACTAGGGCTATTAAACTTTATTGAGCACGATTTGATATGCTAATTAAGTCTAAAAGACAAAATTTTACAGAAAACTTATTCTTTTCCAAGTGCTGAAAATTCTTCAATTTCGAATTTTATTAATTTGTCTTAATTATAGGCTAAATATTGTAGGGTTAATTTCAGGATGTTGTTTTCCTGTTAGAAGCTTTGAAAACCTTGGTCATTGGATTGTATCCATACACAAAAGGGTCATTTAATATTCTCACATTGTCCAGATTTCATAATTTTCAGTACAAATAACAGATGAGAAAACAAGATAAGTCTGACACATAAGTTGATTTAGCATTAGCATTAGTAGAGGCATATGATGCAAGAAAGCAAGCTTATGCAGCATCAGCCAGAAAAAAAAAAAAAAAAAAAAAACTTCCACTTCACCTCTCTGTTCATTCGAAATACCTGTCCAGCTGAGCCTTAAATTTATTTAGGCTATCAACTTCCACAACAAGGGATGGAAGTCTGTTCCACCAACCAACTACCCACTGGCTAAAGGCAAATTTCTGCACATATATCCTACATCTGTCTTTCCTCAATTTGAATTTATGCCCTCTCGGGTGATTATTCTGAGCAAAAGGCAGAATCCCATCAGCATTGAGCATGCTCAAACCATTCAAGGCTTTATACACCTCTATCAGATCACCTCGCCGGTGCCTAGTCTCCAGACACTGTAATTTGCAAAACTTAAGCCTTTCTTCGTAAGAGCAACCCTTTGTTCCATTCACTGATCTTGTTGCCCTTCTCTGTACTCGTTCCAGCAGCTCTACAACTTTCTTGAAATGAGGCCTCCAGATCTGTATACAGTACTCAAGGTGTGGCCTGACCATTGCCTTATACAAGGGAATAATCACCTCCTTATCTCTGATAGAAAAATTCCTATATATCATTGATAAGACACCATGAGCTACTCTTGCAGCCCATCTGCAGCGCAAGTATACATGCACCTGTTCTTTTTCATAACCCATGTGTTTACTTGTACCGCAATGACTCCCAGCAGTCTCTGAAATATCCTGCATCTTGTTTTCCAGGCTTCTGCTCATTCCAATAGAAGCAGCGCAAGAATCACTTTCACCTCTGCCAGTGGCTACTGTTAATCTATTAGTCCTTGTGTCCCCCCCAAGCTAGCAATTTTCCAACCCACCTAACACTGCCTCAATAGTATCAGCAAATATTCTTGCTCCCTTTCTATTTAAGTGTATCCCATCCCTGTAGAAGCAGTCCCTTCTGTTAACAAGTACAGACCAGGCTTAAAAAAATTCTACCCCTTGAGCCTTGCACAATCTTTCCAGGGCCAAATTGATCAACAAGGCTCTCATCATATACTCCCTCCTATCGTGTCTGGGCAGAATTGCAGACACTTTCAAATTCAACCCTAATTCACGGCTTTTTTTTTTTTTTTTCAACAGTGACCTGTACTTGTTAAGTAATTCTGCCGGTCTCCTATTCTTAATATCATTAGTGCCAACGTGTACAACTATATCACCTTTTGTGCCCTTAAAAGATGATATCTGCTCTACAATGTCATCAACCTTTGCCCCTGGCAGACATTCCCTGGTCCTGTTCCACCTATCCTTTTTACAAAGCATGTCCCCGTTTCCCTGGCAATAGTCACCAACAACTACTAGTTCCTGTGGGACCAGCGCATTCTGCCTTGGTGGTTGCCACTGTGTTGCATGATGACCAAGTGCAAGCTCTGGCATTGATGTGGGCAGCTGAGAGCTTGATGGGCTCTTCACTTTAGATCCTTCGAGGGCATCCACCCTGTCCTCCAAGCTCTCATATAGGCCCATAACAACGCTGAGTTGTCGACTGATTTCGTTACATTCCTTGCATCACGCACACACACAAAGACATCCCCAATGGCAATATCATGTCCCGTACCCGATTGCTCCACAAACATCATGCAAGCAGTGCATTTTAAAAGGCTGTGATTCAGAGGGCAACTGCCCCCCCCCTCCCTCCCTCAGTTCACCTCTGAGCCATAGCACTCCCATTAACTTGAGACTTTTGCTTTGCTGCTCTGGTCTGAGTCATGATTTCGATTTAATTTCAATAAAATTTCAATTTCCGTACAAAATTATAACCCTAAACTTGTATCCCAACACAGTTATAACGCTATATATATTTTTCAGTATCAAATATTATCTACGAGTTCTGTTTATATAACTTCCGTATCAAGTTATGTATTAATTTGATACGGAAGTTATATAAACAGTTATGTATTAATTTCGTTTGTAATCTAAGTCGTTATACAAAGGGTACTAGGAATGTTTTGCAATATGACGCAACAATGAATCACAGGAAGCTGCTTGTTGCTGCATGTTGAGACATGTTCATACGTGCATAGTAGCCGCCGCGCCAAGTCGATGGGCTCAGTTATTCATTAGTAGTGAGAGTGTAAAGTGCTTGCGATGGCATCCTGGTCACGAAATGAGATAAGGACAGTTTTGCGGTATAATTTCGTGCGTGGTTTAACCATAGACCAGTGCTTAGAAGAAATGACTCTTGCACTAGATGATGATTGTCCACATCGTACAACGATATTCAGGTGGTATAGAGAATTCCAAAGGGGAAATTTCACTCTGGAGGATTCTGAGAGGCCGGGAAGGCCACGAACGTCAGTTACGGAGGAAAACGTTACTGCTGTGAGGAAAATGCTTGACGAAAACAGGCGAGTGACATACCAACAGATAGAGGATACTTTGGGCCTAAATGCACCAGCAATTCGTTCGATTCTGCAAGATCATTTGCACGTGAAGAAACTTTGTTCTCTCTGGGTGCCGCATCAACTGACTGAAGAGCAGATGACACGACGTGTGACTTGGTGCCGGGAGATGTTAAAAAAGTTTGATAAGGGACAATCTCGGTATGTGAACAACATCGTGACAGGTGACGAGACTTGGCTGTACTATTACGATCTGCCGACCAAGGCTCAAAACAAAGTTTGGGTCTTTGATGATGACGACACACGCGTAATTGTCAGAAAATCCCGATCTGTAAAGAAGAAAATGATAGCTGTATTTTTCAAATCGAGTGGAATTGTGGAACGTGTCGTTTTGGACACGCAGAAGACAGTCACAGCTAAGTGGTATACTGAACAATGCCTGCCTAAAGTCATTGGATCTATGAAGAACCTGCGGCCAAAGTCAAGAATGGACACCTGGGTACCTCCATCACGATAATGCTCCAGCTCACCGCGCCAAAGCCTGCACCGAATATTTGACCACGACAGGACTGAAACTTCTCGAGCACCCTCCCTACAGTCCAGACCTTGCTCCCTGCGACTTTGCACTGTTCCCGCATGTGAAAATGAAGCTAAAAGGGAGGCGGTTTTCCAGTGATGAGGACCTTCTATGGGCTTGGGACAACGGGTGTGCTTTACTCCCTAGTGAAACTTGGCAGAACTGGTTTAAAGATTGGTTTCGGAGGATGGAGAGGTGTATTGAATGTAGAGGAAATTACTTTGAAAAAATTAAATAAACAAAGCTGTATTGCAAAACTTTCCTAGTACCCTTTGTATATATTTAGTTAAAAGTACAATTTAATTGACAACAAAGTTTAACAAAATTAGTAGATTTTGCTGATTAATTGACAATATTATATTATATACTATACTATACTAACGCTATCTAATTCGGGATATATCGTATAACAATGGCGCTAGTTACAAACGGTAAATCTACAGACACTTAAAGTATTAATTAACTTCCAAATCTCGTGTCTCAATTCAGCATAAACTAACGATCATGTCTAGGTCTATAAGCTACTTATAGAAAATAATTTGATTTATCAATTGGTCAATAAAAGCGGCTAAATATGGCTAAAAAACTTCTCGTTCAGCGGAGCTGCAACTTGTAGCACATGGATATCATACCCTTACTGATACTTTTATGCAATTACAAGGCCAAGTAAAGAATAAATACACCAGATTAATCAGAAAATCACAAAATAATGCTATACTACTAAATTTAAATCAAAAGTTTTAGAAAAACAATAATTTCAAATCAATAAATAAGAAAATCCACTTTGCGGCTTTGAACACATCTGGCTCCCACTAGCCTCGTCAGCAGACTCCAATTGGTATGCACATGATCAAAGATAACTTGTAAGTCTCGTTCACAATATTTTAGCTATATGTGTTAACATATATTAACATGTAAAAATGTGTGTTGGGCTAGAGAACAATTTCCAACAACTTATATTTATTTATTTATTTTATTTTATTTATTTATTTTTTTTTTTTTGAGATCAGATTGAGACAGTCATTGCATATTAATTATTTGCAATCAATACATTGAATTATGGTGTCAGAACTAAAACCAAAAATGGAACAGATACAAGTATTTTTGCTGCAAGTAGTATTGGACATTTTTTGTTTTAAATGATATACATTATTTATGTATATAGTAATGTGAGAAACCTGAGATAGGGAGTATAATTGCTCGGAGAGAACAAGTGGCCTCGATCTTGGGTATCACAACACAGTACATGCATCTTGAGTTGTTCATTTTAGCAAATGGTGTTATAGTACAAGTGAACCAGTCAGTGGTCTCCAATTATTCTAAAGAATATATTTCCATGAAATGATTAGAAATTTACACTACTTACTTTGATGGAATCCACATCAGAAACTGTTGATCCTCTTTGAGATTTTCATAGAGCAATGAAGCATTTTTAAATGCCTGTTAATCATGGAGCTCACAAATAACCACTTCATTAAACTTTGCATATGCACTTTCACACATTTGTTATCTACAAAATATAAAGAATTGGCCTCCAAAAAGCAAGAGTAGTCCCGCTTATTCATGCTAGTCCTCTTGAAAGCATTATAACAGGAGTTTTCTGTATTTCTCTCAATCATTTTAATCATGGTAAAAATTTTGAAGACTATAGCCTTTTTTATTTTGATAAGTTTAACTGAGAATACTGAAACTGTATCTGTAGCTATTAATTCTGTGGCTAATATACTATTGAATTCTTTACATTTAGGTCTAACAGTCTTTGTTCACTCTACCAACTAGTAAGAGCCCGTCAGTGCCCTTACTTTTATCTATGTGCTCCAAAATATACTGTCCTATTTCGTGCAGCAGGTATTGCGGGTAACCTGGACATCCATGCTTTGATATCTCCTACTACGAGAGGATTCCGAGATGCACTGAAAGGAGAAGGTAAATGTTCTATCATCAAGTAATTTTCATAATTACATTAGAAAAGATAACTATTTTTGTTAGCATTATTCTGAATTTCTTTTAAGTGGAATGCAAGTATACCTTTTCTATAATTCAGAAAGTTTAAAAGTATTACTTGTAAGTGCTGCAAAGAGAAAGAGGATCTGTTGCTTAGTTGTCTTCGTCTAACCATTTTGACTTCAGAAGCCAGAGTGCTTCTAATATTTGGGACATGTGCTTTTGAGGACTGGATGTCTTAAATGGGGAAGATAATGTTAGGCAAACACTTTCATACCTTCAAAGGATGTATTATGGTAGTAAAAAAACACAAGAACACTGTCTAAATTATGTCAGGAGTGTTGTCAATAAAATGGGCAAATTTGAATTCCTGGTGAACGTAATAGAAACGTAGTGCCACTCAGAAATAGGAATGACGAATTTCTCTCTGGCATTTATAGTGTGTTTAGGAAGAATAGTAAAGGAGACATGCATGTCAAGAGCAGCTCAAGCAACTAAAGCATTTCCAGATGGAATTCACACAGAATCATAGAATTTGTATAGTATGAGATAGCTGGAAGCAAAGGAAAATTGAAGTTTATGGTATGCTATAGACCAGAAGGTTATGAGGCATATGATGGTTTCTATAGCCTCTATATGGAACAGGCAAGCAAATGTGAATGCCTTCTTATGGACTATTTCAAAATGCCCCTTGTCAATTGGGAAAAGGTTACGGGGCTCACTACAGGGATAATATTTTTAAATCATTCAGATGATCGTTATTTCCATCAGCATGTTAGAAAAAGCACTAGGTTCAAGGATATTGTAAACCTAATCATCACCCACCATCCAGTTAACATTATAAGATTGGCTGTAGAGGAATGCTTAGCAGGAAGTATTAGTATTAGCCATATAGTTCAGTGAAGTCACAGGTTTTATTGCATTGGAAAAAGAGAGATAAAAAATATATATAAAAAAGTAGATGAAATAGACTAATTATATGCTTTCCTCCTTGCACAATGGTCAAGTAACAATTATCCACTTCACCTTTCAATTTCTTCAAGTTGTCAGCCACTGGAATGAGTTGCGGAGGTATCTCATTCCAGTAATTACACTGGTCAGCATCAGTTTCCTCTCGGAAATAATTTCGACAGATTCTCATAGGAAATATGTTCGAAAACTCAGATACGTGCGTAAAAAGTTCTCATCGCCCTCAGTGTTCAAATATCTTTTGTTTGTTTATTTTATTTATTGTGTTGGTTTTTTTTTATTTATTTATTAAAACTTTTTTTTTCTAGAACATTTAGGAGATTTCTAGAGCATTCACAAGCTTCGAGAATGTTCCAGAACAATTAGAATATTGTTACGTGTGGAAGAAAGGTCAGGATATTTCTGGAACCTTTGACAGAGTTCTCTAGAAACTTCTCTACTGCTATATATACAAAGTTCCTTTGCAAAAAAAAATATGCTATCAAGAATGCAAATGGAATATCTGTGCCAACCTAAAAGTGGTAGCTTTGCTGACTGAGTTGAAAGGTGGAAAAACTAAATACTGCTGCTTTTTATGTGAGTGAGACTACCAAGCAAAGGATTTCCACTACAAAGTAAAAAAAAAAATTGCCAAACCGTTAAGAAATTACACCAGGCCAGAAAAATGCAGCACATCTTCCTTTGGTGAATAATTTAAAAATCTGTTTAGCTCCATTGTTGCACATCAAACTACAGTGGCAGACAAAAAAACTGCATCACTTGTGAATTTTGCAAATAATGTGTTGTGCTGCATTGTGGGTTCCAGAAATGTTCGAAATTCATTTGTTAAATGGGATATATATCTCTGTGAATGAAATTCAATAAAAAGACTCCACCTGATATTCCTGATTGCCATAAATATCTTCCCAAAGGGTAAAATGCGTAATTAATGGAAATATGAGAAATCTTGCAAATGGCAATCATGACAACCAGACATACATTTTATTGCATTTATGTGTACATAACATAATAGTATTACGTACTGTAAATTAGAAAAATGAGTCCTCAGTATTTTGTTGTTCCTCCTCAAGCTGCAATTACAGCCTTGCAACAACTTGGCATAGAGTTAATCAACTTCTGGATATATGGTTGCCCAATTTCGTGGTACCACACCCTTACAGTGCTCTCCTGCAGCTGAATCTTATTTGTTGGCTTCTTCTGAGCAATTTTATACAACATTAACCAGCAATTTTCAATAGAGTTCATATCTGGACTGTCCAACACTAATGCCAGCATTTCTGAGGTATGACTGCACCTTAAGGGAGAAAAACGAGGGAAAACATTTGTGTATGTTTTTCAAACCTTGTGAGACAAGAAGACAAACTCATCAATAAATCTAAATAGCATAAAACTTACCAATTTTGCTGTGTGGCAAGGTGCTGAGTCCTGTTGAAAAATGCAGTTTTGGACTTCTGTGTAGTGATCCCTAATAACAGGTTTCGGGCACTCCTCCAAGATAGCACTGTAGGTTTCTGCATTCACTGTTAATAAACTTAATACGCCCCACCCCTTTGCTTGTTATGCATTCCGGATGGTATGACTCCGATTTTCGTCTTCTGACATATCACTTCCCATCCAAGCCATGCAGGTTGAATTTCAGTTTGTCAGAAAAGATGACAGTGTCCCATTGCTCTTTTCTCCATGAAACATGCGTTTTAGCCCAAGCAAGTCGCTTCTTTCTCATTTGTTGAGTCAACAAAAGCTTCTTGTACCAATAGGCCTGCAGACCACATTCTGAAAGCAGTCTTTGGGTAGTTCATACGCTTGTTTCAACACCAGAGGCCATCTCAGAGTCCAGTTTTAGATCAGGAGCACTAGCATGGTGATTATGAATGCATAGTGTTTCAAATAGTCTTATCTTCACATCACCGGTTTCACGCTTTAATTTCAGCTCCCGGGATACTGTTGACTGCTGGCAGCCTATTTTATCAGCGATAGCATGCATAGAAAGCCCTTCCTGGGACAGAGCAACAGCTACACTTTTTTTTCTTGGTGTCAGCTGAACATATGGAGCCATGCTGACACCTCTGCAAAACAGGATACTAATGAACCTGTATGCCCTTCCAGTGCCGTATTTAAAGAAACGACTGATGCAATTACTGTCTGATGAAATACCATTGCTTTATGACAAACAAAATAACTGTAATCAAACAAAATCTTATGTTTCACTACAAATGTTACTCTTTAAGGTGATTCAGTTTTTTCTCTGCCACTGTAGGTTTGATATAAAAAAAATATTTGTGAAAGCAATGGACAAAAAATTAGGATTTTCTTGTTTGAGGCAAAAGTTTCCTCAAATCAGTAAGGTCAAGATAAAAGGGGGAATTTTTGTGGGTCCTCAAATCAAACTGCTATTCCAAGATGAGGAATTCACTAAAAAATTAAATGCTACAGAATAAAAGCCTGGAAGCCATTCAAAAACATCTACGAGAACTTTTTAGGCAGTAAGAAAACACAAAATTACAGTGAAATTGTGGATGAGCTAATTTTAGTATACACAGGGTTAGGATGCAACATATCATTAAAGCTTTATATCCTACATTCCCATTTAGACTTATTTCCTGAAAACTTGGGAGTGGTCTCCAGTGAACACAATGAAAGGTTTCACCAATATATTTCTCAAACGAAAATTATACCAGGGCAAATGGAGCCCAAATATGTTAGCAGACTGCCGTTGGAATCTCAGTTGACAATTATAAAAGGCAAAAAATTACAAAATAAGTGTTTTGTTATCAGATAAACACTTATTGTAAATAGAATAAAGTTAAAAGACCCATTATTCACTATTTAGTACTGTATGCAACATTTCCTTAAAATATATGAAATCTTTTTTTTACTAGAAACTTACAGTATTTCCCCATGTATAAGACGCACCTTAATTTTGGGGCCCAAAATTTGAAAAAAAAATGTATTACATAAAGTTATTGAACTCAAGTTTTATTCATCATAAAATTCATACAACTCCTCATCACTCTCAAAACTCCCATCCATTAGCTTGTCCTCATCTGTGTCTGATGACGAATCACTGTCTTCATATATTGCCTCGTCCTCAGTTCCATCTATGGCATTTGAAATGCCACACTTTTTAAATGACTTGACAACAATCTCAATCTTGATATTATCCCAGGATCTTTTCACCCAGGTACAAACTTCTCCTATAGTTGGTTTCTTCATTCTTCCTGCTGGTGTCAAATTGTCCCCGGAAGACCTCATTCATTGGTTCCATTCGTCTCTCATGGCAGTTTGAAGGGTTTGTTAATGCTGACATCAAGTGGTTGGAGCTGGGATGTCAAGCCTCCAGGTATGACGGCAAGTTTTGTTTTTCGCTCTGCAACAATCTTGTTTGTGTTTTTTTGTTATGTGTGCCCTGAACTGATCAAGCACCAATAGGGCAGGTTTGCGTAAGAGCCCACCTGGTCTCCTGCTCCAAACTTTCTCAAACCAGATCTTCATCCCGTCCTGATCCATCCAACCCTTGTCATGAACATGGACAATTACTCCTCGAGGAATGTCTCCTTTTGGCATTGTTTTGCATTTGAAAATCAGCATAGGAGGCAGCTTGGTTCCATCGGCAGAACAAGCTAGAACAACTATAATGGCTCTTTTCATGTCCACTTGTCTTCACAGTTACAGTTTTCAACCCCTTCTTATCAACAGTTCTGTTACTTGGGACATCAAATTGAAGGGGGACTTCGTCCATATTTGCAATCTGTCCCAACTCAAACTGATGTCTCTTTCGACATTGAATGACAAAACTATGAAATTCAAGGACCTTCTGCTCATAGCTATCAGGCATCTTTTGGGCAAGTCTGGTGCGTGTACGCATGCTTAGTCCATTCTGTTTCATGAACCTGAAGCACCAATTGTATCCTCCTTTGAAATGAGTAACTTCTTTTTCCATCAGCAATTATTCTTGCCTCATGCTTGAACCATCTTTGTGGACAGGAATTCCAATTGCCCTTTACTCCTCAATCCATATCTTCAATTCCCTCTCTAAATCAGGCCATTTTGCTGACTTGCCTCTAATGGCCTTCTTCTGCTGTGGCTTTTTCAGTAGGGTTTCTTCTTCCTATAGCCAGTCTCGGATTGTTTTCTCAGTTGGAGGAGAACCAAACTTACTTTCAGCAAAACGATTTCCATTCACTTTTGCAAACTGGATCACTTTTAACTTGAATTCAGCACTGTACGAAAATCTTTTCTGAGCTATTTCTGGGGAGAACGTGGCAAAACAATGAGCGCAAAGACAAGCACAAAAAAGTGGGAAATGCAAGTCAAAAAAATCTACAACCACTGTATAAGACGCACCCAGTTTTTAGACCCCAAATTTTTCGAAGAAAGGTGCGTCTTATACATGGGGAAATACGGTACTTGTGTCAGCCTTTGATCCTCCTTTGTGAATTGGGGTTTCTGGGGGCCTGTTTGAAAGAAATCAATTTTCATTCCCTTACCAAAAAAAAAAAAAAAAAATCTGAAAATTTGCTCAAATTACAGGACTATTAGCCTAATTTCTCACGCTAGCAAGTCTTCTTAAAATCATATTGAACAGAATCTCAAAACTTGAAGAAGATATGCCAGAAGAGCAAGCAGGTTTCAGAAGGGGCAGAGGAACCAAAGATCAGATCTTAAATCTACGACTGATTATTGAAAAATGCAAAGAATTCAATGTTCTGGTCGTTTTGTGTTTTATAGATTAGCAAAAGCATTTGATTGTGTTCAACATGAGAAACTATGGGAAATTATGACTAATATGGGTTTCCGAACCCACATAATTCAGCTGATTAAGCTACCATACCAGGAACTGTGAGAACCAACATGAGAAACACGGACTTTTTCACAATAGGTAACGGTGTCAGGCAATTTTGTCACCTCACCTTTTTAATCTTTATGCCGAAGATATCATGCGTGACGCTTTGGAAGATTTAGAGACTGGCATCAAAATTCGTTATGCAGATGATCATCTGCATAACGAATTATCATCTGCATCCTTTGTTATGCAGATGATAATTTGCTAATTTACAATTCTAAGGATCATCTTTAAGAAACTCTGAGGAGAGTATGTGAAGCAAGTAAGAAAAAAGGATTGTTTTTGAATGTGTAATACTAAAATTGTGGTGATTGGTGATAATCTCGGTTCCAGTAAAGGGAAGGTTAATGGGCAAGATATCGAAGAAGTTGATGAATATGATTACTTAGGGTCAAGAATAAATAAAAATAATGACTGCTCAAATGATGTAATGAGACAACAGGCAATTGCTAAAACGTTGGTCACTGATCTGACAAAATTATAGAGAGATCACAATCTGCTCCTAAAGATGAAACTGAGAATCGTTGATTCATTCATTTTTCCAGTTGACAGGAAGAAAATCGAGGCATTTGAAATGTGGTGTTACTGGAGAATACAAGTATTTCTTACTTGGATCAAAGAACAAATGAGTGGGTATTGAATAAAATTGGCAGGCCTAAAATTCTTCATAACATCAACAAAAGAAAACTCAAGTTTATTGATCATATAGCAAGAAGGAAAAACTTTCTGTTGAAGAATATAATGGAAGGAAAAATCGATGGGAAGAGGTTCAGAGGAATACCTGCAACTAGGTAGAAGGATGGGATCAGTGAACTTCTGGGCATGACACTTTGCGATGCTGCTCATAAAGCACATGATCTATGTAGTTGGAGGAATTTGATAGTGGCCATAACAGCTCCTCGGGGAGCTATGCGACTGGAAGAAGAAGAATCTTAATTTATTTGTAATATTGTATTTTGATGCTCTTATGCTAAACCGTTAACTAATATTTTTTATTTTATTTTTTATAATAGACTTACGAGCTGCAGGTTTTTAAAATTTACATAAAATATGCATTTTATGTAAATTATACATAAAATGCATATTTTATGTATGCAGGGTTCAATCAAATAACTTTGAAGAAAAGAAAACAAAAATACAGATTTTTATGTTGTATTTTTCTGCTCTAGCTTCAGCATTCTGATATAATTTCAGCTATGTCTTCTGCCTTTCGTACTTGATATTTTACCTAAACTTTTTTTTCCTACCTCACTAATATATATTATTATTATTATTATTAATGGCCATATTGTGCAAGGAAGCCTGAGGCTTAAAGTGCACCAGCCAAAAAAAAATTTCCAAGTAACCCTGAGAGAGAGAGAGAGAGAGAGAGAGAGAGAGAGAGAGAGAGAGAGTAGAAAGGAATCGCCAAGAAAGAGAAGAATGATGACTCCAGCTCAGGACCCTGGGTGTGCCAAGCCCATACTCACCAGATGTGAGCCCCTGTTGATGTCTGCGATGGCAAAACAAAAGGCGAGAGATGATGCAAATACGAAAACTAATAAAATTCTACGTGAACGTTTAAGCGAATAGACAAGTAACAAATTGGAAGTTGCCGACAAAATACATGAAAAGAAATGCATATAGTATTTCTAGCATCTACATTAATTCACATCTATTTTATCATTTCTTTGGCAATTCGTGAGAATAAGATTAAACAGGTCTCAGTAGAAATGGAAATAAGGAAACTGCAGGTACAAACAAGGTAGTAGTCTTTAATAAAACACAAGTACAAATTAGACTAAATTAAATAAAAATAAAGCAAAACAGTAGCTTTCAAGTCTAGGGGACTCTTCATCAGCTGAATATAAACATTAGTATGAAACAAAGAATGCCCGGCTGTGGTTATGTAAGGAAAACAAAGTGTGACACGAGTGCAAGCAACAGTAGGGGCTATTGGTTAGAACTAGATGCTTGCAGCTGCAAATGCAAGCCGTGCACATGGGGTGTGTGCCAAAGTTTATCACATTGTAGGATAACTGCCTCCATAATTGAATGCACAGTATATGTATACCTTTATTGCAGTTAAAATTACCATGGTAACCGGATATGCGGAGCAATTCGAGCTATACTTGCTGATGGTAATTTTACAAGTGGTCAATGATTTTGATATCCCGCCATGGGTCAAGATCATGTTGGGAGGACCAATACTGTTCTTCGGCCACGGATTGCTCCAAATCAGCTGACAACGCCACACAGTCTCGAACAGTAGGGAATTCTTGCGCCCCCATCTCTAACCTCCCTCATTGCTCCTGTTGTTTCTTTGTTCACGTCAGTCCCAGTTCAACAGGCCATTGCATGTGCGAAACAACTATTAGACAGTAACTCACCCTGCTCAGTAGAACCTCACTATCTGCAGAAGACATTTGCACTGCTCTCAACTTGTGTTTAACCTGCAGTGTAGTTATGTTTGACAACTCCCTCTTTAGGCAGATCCATGGCACTGCCATGGGTACCCCTGTCAGCTCTGCCACAGCGAATATTGCCATGGAAGAGCTGGAGGGCCTCATATTCTTAAACATACCAGTTCCCATCGCCTTCTGGTGTCGTTATGTCAATGATGTCTTCGTTATCATTCCCTGGGACTCATAAACCCGGCTTTTATGGCACCTCAACTCTCTCTCTCTCTCTCTTCATCCAGTTCACTATCAAGCTAGAGTCGGACAATGCCCTCTCCTTTCTGAATGTTCTAGTACGGCATGTGGGCACACATTTAAGAACCTCAGTTTACCGTAAACCAATGTCCAATTTGCCAACTACAAATCAGCACACGCCCACAGCCAGCTTGTCAGTACCGCACGCACTGTATTCGCCAACACCTGGACCCATTCCAGCACCATAGATGAGAGGTGTGATGAAATTTCGAGAGTAAAAATAGATCTAACTGTGGCTACTCTGCCTGTGCCCTAAACAGGCCCGTGAGCTTGCAGCACACCCCAGAGCCTCCCACAATGATGACACAATCTCGACCGTCTTTATCCCCTATTACCATGGTTGCCATGGTAATTTTAACTGCAATAAAGGTATACGTATACATCCAATTATGGATGTATACGTATACCAGCCAGCTTGTCAGTACCGCACGCACTATATTCGCCAACACCTGGACCCATTCCAGCGCCATAGATGAGAGGTGTGATGAAATTTCGAGAGTAAAAATAGATCTAACTGTGGCTACTCTGCCTGTGCCCTAAACAGGCCCGTGAGCTTGCAGCACACCCCAGAGCCTCCCACAATGATGACACAATCTCGACCGTCTTTATCCCCTATTACCATGGTTGCCATGGTAATTTTAACTGCAATAAAGGTATACGTATACATCCAATTATGGAGGCAGTTATTGTACAATGTGATAAACATTGGCATGCACGGCCTGCATTCACAGCTGCAAGCATCTAGTTCTAACCAGTGATCGCCCCTACTGTTGCTTGCACTTGTGTCACTCTTTGTTTGCCTTACATAACCATGCCTGGGCATTCTTTGTTTCATACTAACGTTTATATTCAGTTAATGAAGAGTCCCCTAGACTTAAAAGCTACTGTTTTTCTATATTTTATTTCATTTAGTCTAGCTCAATTTGTACCTGTCTTTTATTAAAGAATACTACCTTGTTTATACCTGCAATTTCCTTATTTCCATTTCTCAGGAGGCAAGTAATATATTTATACTTTATAAATTCATAAAAATTTTATTTTATGTTCATCTCAGCTGTGAACCTGTGACCATTTTTACAAGTGTTGCATGTGCCAATTAGGATCTGAGTTATGTTCTGCAAATTTATATGACATCTTTTGAAATATCAATATAGAATATGAGCATATTAAAATATTAGTTACATATATAAATACGAGGGGTGTTCAATAAATTACCTACTTATCTATGGAGGAAATCAGTTAGAGACAAAAATTTATTTTTCAATGTAACTACCCTGAACTTCAATACATTTATTCCATTTTGTTAGAAAATAGGAAATAACCAGACATAAAATTCTTTGTCCTGTCCATCAGAGAACACAGAAACAACAGACTTAAGTTCATTATTATCAGCAAAGCAACATCCACGTGTATTTTTCTTGAAGTTTCAAAACAGGAAATAGTCACTTGGTCCTGATTGGCCTGTACGGTGGATGGGTAAGTCTCTCAAAGCAGCGGCAACAGCATGTGACCTGTGCACTGGTGAATTGTCCTGAAGAAGCAGCACACCTCTAGAAAGTTCTCCACTGTGTTTTTTCTCTATGACTCCCCAGTGGCCATCTGCTTGTGTTACAAGAAGTGAATGTGCAAAATTCCCTCAGCATCCCAAAAAATGGTGGCCATAATTTTGCCAGCTGAAGGTTGTGTCCGAAATTTTTTTGGATCAGGTCGGGGGGGGGGGTACCCCATGTTTAATCACCCATAACAGTTCTGGAGATGGAAGTTTCAGGATCCCTTCCATAAAGCTCTAAATTCTCCTCACAACACCATACTCTAAATTGCTTCTGCACAGGGGTCAGAAATCTGGGGACCCACCTTGCACTGACCTTGGTCATTCCCATATGGCGCCTCTGTAGCCAGGTGGGCAGGAGCAGCAGTGCGTAGCACACGCTTCTTGATTAGACTGGGGGTTCAATCCCGTGACCACCAAATACGGAGGATGCGGAAAGGTCACAGAATGACCATCGCATATCCCCGGAGCAATATGGCCTTAGTTGCTAATGCTCCTAAAAAAAACGAAATAACAATAACATTCCCTAGAGATTTGGGACACCTTTAAACATCTGTCATTCAGCACAAGGGTTTCCACAGCTTGGCACATTTCTGGAGAGGTCGCTGTCACGGGCCTTCCTGGATGTGGATCATTTTCAATGGACTCTTTACCCTACTTGAATTGTTTTGACCAGAATTTCATCTTGTATTGTGAAGGTGCATGTGTTGCCATACACAGCCACCATCCTTTCATCCTTTGGTGAGAAACAAGATGACTGAATGATGCTCCAATTTCAACAAATCCATAATTTGATACAAATGTCTTCCTTCTTTCTCTTGGCGCCTCCGTAGCCAGGTGGGAAGGAGCAGCAGTACGTAGCACATGCTTCTTGATTAGACCGGGGTTCGAGCCCATCACCACCAAGCACGGAGGATGCGGAAAGGTCAGGGAATGACCACCGCATATCCCAGAGCAATATGGCCTTAGTTGCTAATGCTCCTAAAAACCAAACAACAACAACTCTCCTTCTTTCTGTTGCAGCAGCACAACCTAAAAACAGTGGATTCAAAATTAGTATGATTCAAGTTGAGATATGTAAGAACATGATAAATCACGAATCATTGAAATATGACTATGAGAAGTACCTCGGGTGGATAATTTATTGAATGCCCCTCGTATACTATCTTCACGAACTAGCTTTGTCATGCATCTTTGTTACTTTATAACACTTTACAACCTTGTTATTTTATATAATAGGAATCCATTTTACCATGCCACTACACAAAGGAGCAGCTTCTAGGGATTGTAGCTGTGATACATTAGATGAAAATTCCCATCCATCATCCGTGGAGGAATGTACACATATGTCAGATAATAGGTAATTAACAAATTTAATTTATTTAATTAAATATAGACTAGGGGTTATGATACAAGCAGAAATGGTTTTCTTTTCTGTGTAGAAAACTTCATTTCTAGTAGATAGCCACAAATGCTTAGTGTACTATTAATGAACTGTTGGACCTTTTTTTTTTTTTTGACTAGGGAGAAAGATATACAGGTGACCCCCGCTTAACGCTGATCATTCGTTCCCGAAAAACAGAGCGCTAAGTGAATCCGCGCTAAGCGAGCGCCGCTTTCCCATAAGGTAACATATGTATTTATGAGCTGCGGTCAGTGCCATAGGATATTTCCTAATGAATAATAAACAGTAATGAAAAGATGCACAAATGTTGGGCAAAATATTTAATATTCAAATATTTGCACATATAAAATATTCTGCATTGCATACGTATAATTATGTGGTAACTACTTGCGTATCAAAAGTAAATTTAAAATTCCAATTAAAATAATGAATTTAATTTAATTGGTGAATTTAATCATGAAAAATGTGTGCATTTTGAGTCGAACTTTGGCCCTTTTCCAAATAAACTAAAAGGGATATTAATTTTAAATCCCCCACAGCGTTAAAACCAACAATAAAGTCAACCGATCCTTCACCGCTTTGAAACCTGGCATGTTTTTTTTCTTCTTTCAATATGAAACTTCTTTTAGGCATTCGTTTCCACAAAAGTCCTGCTTCAGCTATGTTAAAAACTTGTTGAGAAGTATAACACATAATACCCCTCTTCAATAATTTTAACAAAAGTTCTTTTTTGAAAGTTTCGGCTCCTTGATCTGCACTTGCGGCTTCTCCCTGGATTTTAAATCTATTCAACCAGCCCTTACCAGTTTTAAATGGTTCCACTTTTTTTTTTCTTTTTTTTTTTTTAGGCGAGTTTTCGTCAGATCATCATATTGGCTAATCTCTTTCTCACTCTTTTTAATATTTAACTTAACTGAATTCTGCATTGGAATATTATCTTCAATAAAATTAAAGTCTTTCCATTTCAATCCTAATAGCCAGCCTAGTCCTAGTTGCTTGCAGTGGAACAGCTATCTTTCCCGCTGCAAAAATTAATTCTTTATTTTTTTATAATTGTTCTTACAGTTAAAGTTGCAAGTCCTAAATTATGGCACACATCCGTTTGTCGTTGACTGGAATCGATTCGCTTCAAAACGTCTAATTTACTTTTCAAATTCAGTCTTTTTCTTACATTTATAGTCTTCGTACTGCGCCCAGACGTTGTTGCTTTTTCATTCCTATCAGTCATTATTAGCTCTTCGAAAATGTAACTGCGTTGGTTGAATTAATTACGATACAATGTTCAAGTAAACTTTCCGTTACGCACGATGTCTAATACTCTACTGAGTGATGACTAGACTTCGGATAAATGCATATAACGCAAATATTACAAGCAATATACTTGATCATTTTTTAAAATGTTGATCGCGGAACTACGTGACAAGTCACTGTACTGAAACTAAATTAGCGTGCGAAAAAAATTTACTGAGCGTGGGAAAATTTCTCAACTCGGCGTGGGAAACGTTTTAATGCTGTTTTGCTATTCATTTTCAAGCTATCGACTCCATCAAATGAAACGATTTCGTTAATATGTCAAAAATGTAATCTGTAAAAGAGCGTTATAGTCAGATACGGGTTATAATATAAGAATGCCGTTATAGCGAATCAGCGTAAAGTGAACCGCGTTATAACGGGGGCCTGCTGTATATTATTCTACTTCATAAAACAGTGAGGCCACATCTAAATAAGGACATAACTTCTAGAGAGAGAGAGAGAAAGAGTGCAAAGTTCAGTTACATTAGTTGGGAGTGCAAAGTTGTCCCTGTGAGAATGTCTTGGAAAGAAGAAGAAAGCTAATCAGACCAGAACCCCATGCACCTCGGTGTGGGGAAAGGCTTAGATAACTCAGCTGATGTTACAGACGAACTGAACGGGGAACAGGTATTTTGCATCGGTCTTCACTGATGTAAGACCCTTCATGCCAAGAATAGACTGTGCAAGTGAAACCCAGCGAGACAAAATTTCGTAATTACAGATGATCGTTTATTTAAAAAAAAAAAAAAAAAAAGCTTTTGTGGAGTTGATGGCATTTATCCAGTCGTTTTCAGGTAGACCGCCAGGGACTGTATTCTAATGCTGAGATTAATTATGAGGGCATCTTTGGGAAGAAATGTCAACATATTGCCAATAACAGTTCTAAGAGTGAAGATGGTTACAGACCACTTAGTCTGACTTGAGCAGTAGAAAAAATCTTAGAGGCAATGATTGAAAGTGCAAGCCAAGAACATTTAGATAGATATGGCCTGTTGAATGACACACAACATGGCCTTGTTAAGGGAAAATCAAGTTTGACTAACTTAATAGGCTATTTTGACAGTTACTTATGATCTGTATGTAGGGAACAATTTCGACATAGTTTATTTGGATTTTAGCAAGACATTCAACTCCGTCTCTCATGAGAGGTTACTGTATAAAATGAACAGTTTAGAATTACTGGTAAGATTCTAAAATGGGCTGCTGAATGGCTTCAAAGCAGAGGGCTGTGATTAATGGATATTCTTCAGATTGGTGTTAATTCAGGAGTGAAGTCCCTCAAGGATCGTTTCTTAGACCACTGTTGTTTGTCATTTTCAAAAATGACATCAACGAAGGGGTAGAAGGTGTGATGTCAAAATATGCAGACAATGTAAAAATTGATAGTCGTTAGTGATCAGTGCCAAGCAACACTCCTTCAGGACAACTTGAACAGACTTCAAAGATGGTCAGAAAAGTGGCAGCTATGTTTTAATGCTGCTAAATGCAAGTTATTATACTTGGTAAATAGCAATCCCAAAATAAATTACACGCTTGATGGGGTTGAATTTAAAACAATGGAGGAGGAAAGGTATCTAAGAGTTAACGATATGGGCAAATATGAAGTTTTATGAACAGTGTAAACAGGCAGCCAGGAAAGTCCATGGTGTCCTATCAGTGATTTATTGAACATTATCTTGTAGAGACAGGAAGGTCATAATCCCACTGTATAAGACATTAGTGAGGCTACATTTGAATTACTGTATTCAAGTATGAAGACAATCTGAAAAAAGACATTGAGCTTCTTGAAATAGTCCAAAGACAGGCACTTGAATGGTGAGATTGGCGAAGGGACAACTGGATGAGGAAAGATTTAGATTATGTGGGCTACAGAGTTTACCAACCAGGCATCTCAGAGGTGAACTGATTGAGGTTTATAAGCCTCTGAGAGGCTTATAAACCTCAATCAGTTCACCTCTCAGATGCCTCAATCATAAAATGAATGAGTCTTCATTCATTTTACTAATCTGAGAGGGATTAGTAAAATGAATGAAGGTGAAATTCTCAATTTTATAAAGAATTCCCAGAACTAGAGGCCAAATTTCAGGATTTGAGGTTTAAATTAGATTGTAGGAAGTTTTCTTTTAGCCAGCAAGTCATTGATTGCTAGAACAAGTTGCCCTTGCAGGTAGTTTAGGCTGTCAGTTTGAATAACTTGTATGAGGAGGGAAACATATAATTTGTATTTTCTTATCTACTTGGTGCTTTTTTTTTTCTTTTCTGTTTTTTCCAGTGCAGCAAAAGCCTGTTGCATTCTTTCCCTAATGGTGAACAGTGTTACTATTACCTTATAAAACTACTAGCTTGGAAAATAATAAATTAACAATAGCCTCAGTCCAAGGTGAAAGTGATTGTTGAACTACTTCTATTGGAACATGCAGCAGTCTGGAAAACAAGGTACCAGGGATTTCAAGGAAATTGCTGTGTTAGGGTAACTAAGGGTAAGAACAGGTGCATGTATACTTACATGTACACCAATGCTAGGAGCATAGTAAATAAATCTGATGAATTTGAATTGCTGGTCAAGTCATCATCAAATGCAGACATTGTGGGGATATCAGAAACATGGTAGCACTCAGATATAAGGGATGGAAAGTGCAATATATACATACAGGAGAGAGGGAGGTAGGGAGCAGTTTATGTGCTTAGTTAAGAAGCATGTAAACTAAGCAGTACAGTCAGTCCTCGTATAGCACGATAGTTGTGTTCCTAGAAACCCTCGTGCAATATAAACAACAGGCCCTATGGGAAAAATAGGGTTAGGAAAGAAAAATTGCTTTTGCTTCTATCGTAAGCAAACTTGTTTTTTGTTTGATTTTCTATCCAAACAGATGACAGCCGTTCCATCTCTTCCAATTCTTTGTGTCTTAATCTAATGGATTTTAATTACACTTCGAGTTGCTCCTGCTATGAAAGTTGTTTTTATTTTCTCTGCATTCTTTGTAATTCTCGGCATTGCCCCATTTAGGTCTGTAGCACGTGCAATATCACATGGTCTTTCATTTCGCTCAAAGCATTTCACAATTTCATATTTTTTCTCTATCGACAGAGGCGGACTGGCCATAAGCCTTACCTGAGAAACCCCGGTGGGCCGGAGGCCAGTGTGATTTTGGCCATAACCCATAGTATGAGGCCACTGTAAATTTTCCCGTTCAAGAATTTTTGACCCAGTCTGCCTCTGTTTATCGATATTGCTTTTCTTTTTCTCTCTGAATCTCTAGTGTCTTCACCAGGACGCTTCTTTTTCACACCTTTTAAGTATTTTACTCATTTTTAGGGAATAAAGCACAATTGCAAAATGAGGAGGCACGCTTGATACACATAAACAAAGCTGCACGCGTGTAGCAATTGAATAAACAACACCGTAAAGGCAGAGATACGCTATTAACACCTCACATTTTACTAAAGCACATTTCTAGGGGTTACTACCATAAAACAATAAAAACAATTTCCACTTGCGTTTCTGCTAGTGGAATCTGTTATAAACTGGTAGTAAACTCGATCTAATTGCATTTGCGATTATATCGATAGCTGGAATTGTGTTGGTTTTTACGTTATTATGGTGAAATGTGTTTGTTTCCCCTTCACTGATATCAAAAACATAAATACGTTTTCAGAATCTTCTCTTCATTCCTATCGTGTTGCGTTTGGTTGGGATGATTCTGCGTTCGACTGTCATTTCTTGTAAACACAAAGGCGAATCGTGCATAAGCGAATTCGGTTCGTGTTATATAAGATGTCGTTCCCCTATTTATAAATCGTGTATGATCGAATTCGTGTAGTGTAAACACGTGTTATACGAGGACTGACTGTATATATCTGGTTGACATTTGTAGCCAGTGCATGTTGAGTCAGTTTGGTGTGGCATAAGCACTGGGAAAACAAAAATGAGAATAGCCATGTGTTATAGGACTACTGACTGTACTGGGTACAACAAACACCTATATAGAAAAATAGTGGGCCGGTAAATCAGAATGTCTTATAATGGGGGAATTTAATTTTCCAGATATTAACTGGAACTTGTGGGTTGGTCACTCACACACTAGCAAGACCTTTGTCAATTTATAAAGTGACTGATTTCTACAGCAGCATGCCAAAAGTACAACAAGAGGAAGCAGTATTCTTGATCTGATTTTCACAGTGATTCTTCATACCTTAAGAATCTGTAGATAAAAGAATCACTAGGTAGCAGTGATCACGTTGTATTGATATGGAATTTACTTAAAACTGAGGGTAGTTACATTTTGTAAATTACAAAAGGCACCGAGGTGGATGGGATCTATCCAATTGTATTGGGGAGGCAGCAAAGGAGGTAAGCAAACAAATAACTATCATTATGAGGACATCATTGGATGCTGTGGGGGTCCCTGTGGCCTAGAGATGTATGACTGTATCCCCAATTTACAAAGGGGGATCAAAGGGTGACATAATTACAGACCCGTTAGATCAATTTCTGTTTTCCAGGGAAAATAGAGTTACTGGTTAAAGAAATAATTCAGGACTGTCTAGACAAGAGTGCAGTTATATTTCAGTCACAGCAGGAATTCATTGAGTGGAGATCTTAATGAACATATACTGATATCATGTACTTGGATTTCAGGAAAGTCTTTGATACTATTGCACATATATGACCTGTAGAAATTGGAGAAATGTGGCATTAAGGACAAGATACTGCTATGGATAAAGGGATGGTTGAGTGGTTTTTGGTAGACACTGCTCTTCACTGACTAATTTTATTAGTAAAGTTCTACAAAGTGCGGTACTGGACTTTGTAGTTTTCTGTTGTTTTCTGTATTTATTAATGATGTGTGTGTATCAGACTTAATAGCTACATTTTCTTGTGATACAAACTTTGGCATAATGGTTAATGACAGTAATGAAGGTATGTTGCTGCAATAAGATCTAGAAAAATTAAGCAGATCAGCTGAGAAATGGCAATTGAAGTCTAATATTGACAAATGTAAGGTACGGCACATGGATAGCAGTAATCCCAGAGTAATGATACCAACTGTACTAAGCTCAGGATAGTGGAAAATAGAAAGGACCCGGGGGTAATTGTGCGGGCTGATAAGAAATTCTCTGATCAGTGCAGACAGGCTACCAGGACAGCTCATGGGGTTTTGTCAATGATATACTTGAATTTTGCCAGCAGGGATAAAAAGGTGATTATCCCATTCTATAAAGCAATATTGTTAGGCCACATCTTGAGTTCTGCATACAGGTCTGAAGGTTTTGTTTTAGGAAGTATGGAGAGCTACTGGAATGGATAGAAAGGACAATGAAGATTGGTGAGGGGAAGAAAGGTGCGCTGTTACCAAGAAAGGATTTAGTTATGCAAATTGCAGCATCTGGAGACTAGGCACTTGCAAGATGATCTGATTGAGGTGTTTGAGGCTTTGAATGACTTGAGCAGACTCAATGCTAATGCTATATATAAGCTTGCTTTCTTGCTGCATCATTTGCCACTGTTTATACTAATATTTTGCATAAGCAGTTTTTAGGGTTGGGAATAGCAGAAATATACCAAATTAGAACTGATAACTAAATGATTTAGTGATAACTGAGGAGGTGGAAGAGAAACTCTTAATCAAAAGTAAATAAGACACCGGGGACTGATCGAATCTATCCAGTTATAATGAAAGAAGCAGCATACATACATATATATATATATATATATATATATACGCGCGCACACACACATACTGGAAAATGTTTAACATGAAAAAATATTCTGATCCCAACAAAATGCTATGTGATTTCATACATTTATTTTCTTTTAACATGAAAAAATTTTGCATCACAGAAGAACAAAAAAATATATACTGGCTGTAGCATCGTCACCAAATTTTTACTTTTTATGATTTTATGACTCAGCTTTCTATTGACTAGGCCGACATCTGATAATAAACAATATGTAGATTGTACTAGGATGCCGCACACTACTCTTATTTTAAACAAATGGAATTACCCGTCAGCGGGCAAAACATTTCATTTAGTCTTGAAGTGAGTGACATACTATATAAAATGGTGAATTTCGTGTTTAGTAAAAAATCCGTAAATTTATCACTTTGAACTGTACAGTGGAAAAATCAGGGCATAAACAAAGCGCTATTGCGCTTAAAGTTAAAATGGAGTTGCTTAAAGCAGCAGATGTAGGGGAATCTTCGAAAACAGACATTTGTAAAAAATTCGGAATCGCTAACTCTGCGTTGTCGGCAATCATAAAGAATAGAGACCAACTTACTGCAGTGGTTGAGCCAGGTAGGAAACGAGCGAAAATGGCCAAACAAAGATTTTGAGGCTGCATTGTTTGTTTCAAACAAGCTAGGTCTCAGAATACTCCAATATCAGGACCTCTATTAATAGGCCGACCGGGCTAGCCGAGTGGGTAAAGTACCTGCCTGGCAACCCAAGGTCGCGGGTTCGATTCCCGCCTCGGGCTTGGATCAAAGTACTGCAAAAACCTTGGGAGGTGCAATATGGCCATAGAAGCCGATGCGCCAACAACTACCAAATCAAAAAAAAAAAAAAAAAAAAAAAATCTATTAATAGAAAAAGCGGATATGTTTGCAATTCAAATGGGGCTTGAATTCACTGCGAATCCAGGCTGGTTGGAACATTTCAAGAAAAGAAACGGCATCATTTTTAAAAATGTTTGCGGTGAAGCAAATCAAGTTTCGCCGAGTATGACATCGGGTTGGCTGCAGTCTACATTGCCCACAGTGCTTGAAGAATATATCACGAGAGATGTCTCTAACGCTGATGAAACAGAGTTGTTCTATCGCTGTTTACCCAATAAAACTATCATTTAAGGGACAGCAGTGTTCTGGCGGCAAAAAGTCCAAAGAGAGGATAGTGGTAATGGTGGCTTGCAATTCGAACAGAACTGAAAAGCTGCCCTTATTCAGTATCAGGAAGAGCATGAATCTGCACAGTTTTAAAAATGTAAAAAAAAAAATACCAGTTGAGTACATAGCAAACAAGAAAGCATAAATGACTACAACAATGTTTACTGATTGGATTTTGAATTTAGATAAGCACTTTTTACGCGAAAAGTTGCCATGATTGTTGATAATTGTCCATCTCACCCTGAAGTGAGATTAAAAGCTATATAAAGCTTATATTTTTGCCTCCAAACACACAGCCTTGTGATCAAGGCATAATACAGAATTTAAAATTTTATTACAGAAAACAATTGCTAAGAAAATATTTGGCCGCAATTGAAACAAAAGAAGATTTCTCTATCAACTTATTGGATGCATTGCATATGTTGTGCACTGCTTGGAATCTTGTAACACCAAAGACTATCAAATTGTTTTCATCATGTGGGATTTTCCAAAATGATGGATTTAATACCTACTTGGGAGTCTCAAGACAATTAAGAAGCTGAACTGACATTCTGTGATATGTTTGGACGTGTTTATCTCTTTTAGAAAGTTCGGTATCTTTGGATGAATTTGTCGCAGTTGATGATACTAATTTGTGTACAGTGCCGATTTTAACAACAGATAGTGATATTTTGGACGTCGTACAGCCTACAGAAGTGGATTCCATGGGTGAAGATAGTGATGTTAAGGTGGGCAACGACATCGATTTGTTAGTTCCTGTTCCTACTACATCAGAAATGCGAAAATGGATAAAAAGTATGCCCGCTGTTATATTTATTTTTATTTTTTTTAATTTGCGAGCCCATTGTTGAGACGATAATTTATTTTACAAATGAAATCGTGAATGCAATTATTGAGTATCCAGAGCCGAAACTACGATGGGGTGAGTGGGGCCTCATTCCCAGCATTTTCCTGATGCAATCGATCGGTTATGTATTTTAAAAGTGCTTCGTTTTTTATTTAATTACAGTCGGACCTATGTTTAACGAACTTCTTTGTTTAAAATAGTTCATTTAAAATAGTTTCCGTTGAACAAAGAAAATTTCCATGTAACGAACAGATTAGGAGCGACAACTTTGTATGCATTGTTCTCACTTCTGGCCTTTAGGCAATTTAGGTAAATGGAAAGTGCAAATTAAGGTGAAAAGGAATACCTTTTCACAAAGTTAGTGGTGTCTGTAAAACCTATGCAGTCACATACCCAGAAGTCACGCTAGTCAATATGCTTTCCATAGCCAGTCAGAGGATTAAGATTCTCGACACGGATTATAGCCTCTGGTCAACCTGTGTTGTAGTTCCCCTTTACTCTGACAAATGGGCATATGTTTTTTGGAGAAGTGAGTGATCCATGCCTTCCAGTAAATTTCTCCTGTCTATGTTTACTCGGTCACAGTAGCTGAATATCCGTGTGATTCCGACATTTTGCACTGTATTCAAAGAACTAGTGAGAGTAGCAATGTAGAGGGGGGAGGGATTGAATCAATTAAGATATTATATAAACTTTGCGAAGATGAAATGTTGGCAGATTTTGAAACTTTGTCGAGCCTTCCGCTGTGTAGAAAATGTTCTAAAATATGATGGCATACAGGCAATAATTTAAAAAAAAACTATCGCGAATTAAGGATGATTGCTAAAGAACTTGATGTGGAAACTATAAAGATCTCTCTAAATAGGCCTACGAGGCTGGGAAAACTCATATTAAATAATTAAACTTCAACCAGTACTTGAAAATATTTTAATACTGTAACTAAAAAACACTGTATTTACAATAAAATGATTAAAACTAGTTTAAAATATTTAAAATATATAAATAAAAAAACAATTAAAATATGACTGAAAACAGATATTAAAGAATAAAAATTACAATATACCATAACAACTGTAGCTTTCGGAGATAGCAGTCTCCTTTCTCAACAGCGCACATTTTGCTGTATGCCACATCCTTAAATAGCAGGTCCACTGCATTTGTCACATGGTTTCCCCGGAATGTGATTGGTATTTCCCATTTGCGCACCAGAACCGGAAATTGCTCTGGAGTGCACTGCTGCCAAAACCGTTCATAGTGTCCCAAGACAACTGTTTCAAAGAGAGGGTGTAAACATACACCCTTATCTCTATTAATGGTATTACTGGCTGCCCCAATGCATAAGCTCTCAAGCCATTTACGGTTCCAGAACCCCTGTGCATGATCTGTGATGACAGCATCCTCCAGGGAGATCTGATGTTGCTTCTCCCAGAAATACTCTGCCGCAGCAGACTTCCCGTAATTTGCAGTCTTTATTGCATTCATGTGTTCCCCCAGTCGGTCCTTAAGTCGCCGCCCCGTCTCTCCCACATAACATACCTCACAATCCGGGCATTTAATTTCATAAACTGCCCCGCTGCTGGCTTCTTTCGGTATGGGGTCTTTAACTCTTGATATCACTGTGTGCAACCTCCATCCCGGTAGTTGCACACAGCGTATTTGACACTCCCGAACTATTCGTGCAATGCGTTCCGTAAGGCCTGGATAGTAAAGAATGTATGCAGTGCCCACAGGGGTAGACGGTTCACTATGTGTAGACATCACTCCCCTAATGAATCTGTCTAAGACACTCTGGGGGGTAACCACATTTCTTAAGGTCTGCTGTGACTCTGATAATCTCATTATGTTTATCCTCTGAGGTGGTACAGTAAGACCCCACCCTATCAACTAAAGCCTTGACTATTTTTTTTTTGTGTTGGCTGGTCTGTGCCAAGTTGTAATGGGTATACTGACCCCGTCACATAGGCTTCCTAAAAACATTGGTCTTAAGCTTAAGGCGCCTCTGTAGCCAGGTGGGCAGGAGCAGCAGTGCGTAGCACACGCTTCTTGATTAGACCAGGGTTCGAGCTCGTCACCACCAAATATGGAGGATGCGGAAAGGTCAGGAATGACCACCGCATATCCCGGAGCAATATGGCCTTAGTTGCTAATGCTCCTAAAAACCAAAAACATCTTAAGCTTAAATCCTTCTCTGACCACCAATACGTCAAGAAATGGTAGGGTTCCCTCTGTCTCCACCTCTGAGGTGAATTTGATAAAGGGGGAGAAGCTGTTAAGCACATTGAGTATTTGATCTTCTCTCCCCTTCTGAATAATGGTGAATGTGTCATCAACATATCTTTTCCATTTATGTATGGGAAATTCCAAATCCTTAAAGATCCTTGATTCCAATTCTTCCATGGCTACAATGGCACTAATAGGGGAACCCATGGCTGTGCCATGGACCTGCCTATACATGACTTCTTGAAAGACCATGGTGGTACTAGACAAACAAAATTCCAGACCTTCACAAATATCATTAACACTTAAAAGAGACCTAGTACTTAAAGATGTATCCTTTTCTAATGCCGTTCTAACACAACTCCAAACTTAATCGGAATACAGGTAAACAAAGAGATAACATCAAAGAACATCATAATCTCATCTTCTCATATAGTCTGATCTTTTATAAAACCTATGAACTCTTTACCATTCTTAATCACAAAACTGGAAAGTCCTACTATGGGTGCAATCAGCTTGGCTAATTATCTTGATAAGGCATAGGTAGGACTATTGATGAATGATACAATTGGTCTAAGTAGTATACCTACTTTATGTAGCTTTGGGAGACCGTAAAATCTAGGTAAACAGCATCCAGTAGCATGTAAGGACCAATAAACCTCCTTCAATATCTATCCTGCCTTTTGCCAACACTATAAGATTAAGAGTTCCAAGGCTTTATAGCAATAATCTTTTTTTGTCCAATATGACCGTGGATCTCCCCTTATCCACAGGTAAGACTATGATCTCATCATCCTGTTTGAGTTCTATGACTGGCATGAAGATTGGAGGGGGCAGGCTTGGCCTGACTTAAAATAGCTGCAGTTCTAATATGGATTTCATTAGCTTGGGCCACTGGTAACTTGTAGATGGCTTTCTCAATGCCCATTGCTATTTCCGCGACGGGTGGTTTATTGGATGTCAAAGCAAACTTTGTGCCTAAGTTTAACACCCCCTCCTGATCTCTAGTCAGCCGCTTACTACTAAGATTACAAATAAAATTAGTATTATCATTCCTACGTGTGGTTGCTGTCTCCTCTAACAACCTATTAAATTTACTAATTTGCCTGTTTATAAATACCCACAACTTTAGTCGTTTTCTCCGAGACTAACTTCATCACTATTGATCGATGACCCGGGGTTATATTGTAAATACATTCTAAAGCCACACTAATTAGTCTTCTACTAATCCTTAAATCATCATGTAATTTTTTTTTTGATCCAGATGCACAACATCCTTTTCTGGAACCTATTAGTAGCTCTAACTAAACGGTCATTGTCTAAGGGTATCTTAATACAAAATCCCCATGACACCAAACCATGTGCTTGACTGAATGTGTTACAACGGCATTCGAAAAGGATACATCTTTAAGTACTAGGTCGCTTTTAAGTGTTAATGATATTTGTGAAGGTGTGGAGTTTTGTTTGTCTAGTACCACCATGATCTTTCAAGACATCATGTGTAGGCAGGTCCATGGCACAGCCATGGGTTCCCCTATTAGTGCCATTGTGGCTAATTTGGCCATGGAAGAATTGGAATCGAGGATCTTTAAGGATTTGGAATTTCCCATACATAAATGGAAAAGATATGTAGTAGTAGTGGCATGTGATGCAAGAAAGCAAGTGTATGAGCTTATGCAGCATCAGCCAAAAAAAAAAAAAAAAATCACATGTTGATGACACATTCACCATTATTCAGAAGGGGGAGAGAAGATCAAATACTCAATGTGCTTAACAGCTTCTCCCCGTTTATCCAATTCACCTCAGAGGCGGAGACAGAGGGAACCCTACCATTTCTTGATGTATTGGTGGTCAGAGAAGGATTTAGGTTTAAGACCAGTGTTTTTAGGAAGCCTGTGTGCCGGGGTCAGTTTACCCATTACAACTCGGCACAGACCAGCCAACATAAAAAAACAGTGTAGGCAAGGCTTTAATTGATAGAGTGGGGTCCCACTGTACCACCTCAGAGAATAAAGATAATGAGATTATCAGAGTCACAGCAGACCTTAAGAAATGTGGTTACCCCCAGAGTGTCTTAGACAGATTCATTAGGGGAGTGATGTCTACCCGTAGTGAACCGTCTACTCCTGTGGGCACTGCATACATTCTTTACTATCCGGGCCTTACGGAAGGCATTGCGCGAATAGTTCGAGAGTGTCAAATACGCTGTGTGAAACTACCGGGACGGAGGTTGCATACAGTGATATCAAGAGTTAAAGACCCCATACTGAAAGAAGCCAGCAGCGGGGTAGTTTATGAAATTAAATGCCCGGATTGTGAGGTATGTTATGTGGGAGAGACGGGGCGGCGACTTAAGGACCGGCTGGGGAACACATGAATGCAATAAAGACTGCAAATTACGGGAAGTCTGCTGGCAGAGCATTTCTGGGAGAAGCAACATCAGATCTCCCCAGAGGATGCTGTCATCACAGATCATGCACAGGGGGTTCTGGAACTATGAGTGGTTTGAGAACTTATGTATTGGGACAGGCAGTAATACCATTAATAGAGATAGGGGTGTACCCTCTATTTGAAACAGTTGTCTTGGGACACGATGAAAGGTTTTGGAAAAAAACCTTTCATCGTTTTGTGAAAAAAAAAAGAAATCAGTTTTTTTTGTTTTTTTTTTATTTTTACATATTGTGTGTTTTTTTTATCTGATGAAGTCAATGAACATATTAAGTATTAATAAATTGCATTTGTAAAATGCCCCTTGTGTAGTGTTATATAGTGCATAAAATGTTAACTCATTTAAACTTTCTGTCTTAACTCTTGATTATTACGACAGAATGGATAAAAAAAGTATGCGCAGATATTTAGATGTATATACGAGTGGTGAAATGAACCAAATGATGGACAATATTGAACAATTTGTAGGTAATATGGTGATAAATAACACGGTGCAACAAAAATAATTTTTTTAATTTTTACGTATTGTATGTTTTTTTATCTGATGTAGTCAATGAACGTGTTAAGTGTTAGTAAATTTCATTTGTAAAATGTCCCTTGTGTATTGTTATATAGTGCATAAAATGATAATTTGTTTAAACTTTGTCTTAACTCTTTCGATTATTACATCAAAAACATTGGTGAGTTTTTTGTTTTGTTTTTTTTTAACTTCTTTTAACACGAAAAAATATTTCTATCCCCATGGTTTCAAGTTAAACAATTTGCACTGTATATGAAAATCCCAAACATGAGAGGTATTAGAGCCTATGGTACATACCGTGCATGGGTTGGAGGTTGAGAAGATGAAAGAAGATATTTGGTGACATTAGACTTGAACTTCTGTAGATTGTAATTTTCAGGAAATATGTATGAAGGAAGGTTATCCCAGAAAACGGAAGTTGAATGAATAAATGAGGCAAAAGAAAAGTTGGTTCTGTAAGTTTTAAGTTGGATAGTAAAACAATGTTGACTGGTTGCTGCATTTCAGCAAGTGCGGGAATTATAGAAGCTATTTCAGGACTGGAAGAAATTGAAGTACCTATAGAAAAGGCATGCAGCAAAACAGAATGTTTATGAGACAGAGTGGAGAGGCTGTTAGAGAGGAGTCATTAGTTAACCTAACTGCCCTACTTTGAATGGAATCTAGAAGTCTGAGAGAGGTTTAGGGGGCATGGCAGCAGATGTGGGAACAATATTCCATGGTAGGACGGATTTGCAATTTGTACAAAGTGAACAGCTGTATGGAAGAAAAGTAATGCCGACAGCAAAAGAGAAAACCCAGTTTTTTAGATGCAGAGAAAGCAATATTTGTAATGTACTTATACTAAGAGAGATCAGAAGTCAGGGTAACCCCCGATAGGGATATATGATCTTGCCTAGAAATTGAAGTGTCATCGAAAATAAACAGGAGCACAAGGATGTAAGATATAAGACAGGACTGAGTTTTTAAAGGTTTGAAATCAACTAAGTTATCTTTGCCCCACTGGAGAATTACCTTGGAGATCAGCATTTTAGGAATTTGTAGTGGATATTCAAGAAGTTGAAGCTGTTTGGCAGGGCAAGTTTCTCAAACTGAAAGGTGGAATGCAATGTGCTATCATCAATAAAACTATGGATAGGACATTCAAATAATGGAAAAAGATCATTAATATACAAGAGGAAAAGAATTGGAAAAAGAACTGAACCTTGTGGAACACCAGCATTTGTGGAAAAGTTAAGACAGAGCCATCTACCGTAACCCGCAGTGAGCAGTCAGAGAGAAAACTGGATACCCAATTGCAGAAAACAGTTGGCAAATCATAAGATGGAAGTTTATTTAGAAGACTTTTATACCAAACAGAATCAAAAGCCTTGGAAATGCCAAGAGCATCTGCTTAAGCTTTGACAAACTTTTCCATTGAATTTGTCTGTAGAAGGCTAACATGAGCCAGAATATTGCCAGTGAATCGACACTAACAGAATGCATACTGGCAATCTTTGATCAGATGAAAGGTTTCTAGATAGTTTGAATTGGTGGTGGTTTTTTTTTTTTTTTATTTTTATTTAAACCCCAAACACGAGAGGTATTAGAAACTATAGTACTTAGTACCATTCTTGGGTTGGAGGTTGAGAAGACGAAAGAAAATTTTTGTTGACATTAGACTTGAACTTCTGTAGACTATAATTTTCAGGAAATAAGTATGAAGGTAGGTTGTTCCAGAAAACGGCAGTTGAATGAATAAATGAGGAAGATGAAAGTTGGTTCTGTGAGTTTGAAATTGGACGGTGAATGGATATTGGCTGATGGCAGCACGTTTTCGGACTGTTTTGAAAGAGAGAGAGAGAGCAGGAATTATAGAAGCAAATTCAGAAGAACAGTGCCCATAGAAGTATCTGTAGAAAAGGCATGCAGCAACACAGTATGTCTGTGAGACAGAGAGTAGAGAGGAGTCATTAATTAACCTAATTGCCCTCTTCTGAATGGAATCTAGAAGCCTGAGAGAGGTTTTGGGGGGCACCGCCCCAGATGTGAGAACAATATTCCATGATAGGGCAGATTTGCGATTTGTACAGAGTGAACAGCTTGGAAGAAAAGTAACGCCGAGAGCAAAAGAAAAACCAAGTTTTTAGATGCAGAGGAAGCAGTATTTGTTAATGTGCTTGTGGCAAGATAGATTATAAGTCAGGGTAATCCCCAAAAAGAGATATATCATTTTGCCTAGAAATCGAAATGTCACCAAAAAAGATAAGCATAGAAGCAGAAGAATCCATTTTACGAGATATAAGACAAGGCTGAGTTTTAGAAGGATTGAAATCAACTAAGTTGTCTTTGCCCCACTGGAGAATTACCTGGAGATCAGCATTTAAGGAATTGGTAGCTGATATCCGAGAAGTTGAATCTGATTGAGCAGGATAAGGTTTCTCAAAATGGAAAGCGTGCTATTATCAGTAAAATTATGAATGGGATTTCCAGTCAGTGGAAGAAGGTCATTAATATACAAGAGGGAACCTTGGGGTTCAGTTTTTTCCCCCACTCTTTTCTAACTTCTCCAGCATTAGTGAAGAAGTTAGAAGACAGAAAGCTATCTACCATCACCCTGAGTGAGCGATCAGAGAGAAAACTGGATAACCAATTACAAAAAAGAGTTGGCAAACCATAAGATGGAAGCTTGTTTAGAAGACCTTTATGCCAAACACGATTGAAAGTCTTTGAGATGTCAAGCGCAACTGTTTGTGTTTCACTGAACTTTTCCATTGAATTTTTCCATATATGGGTAATATAAGCCAGAATATCACCAGTGGATCGACATTGAAGGAATCCATACAGGCGATTGTTGATCAGACGGAAGGTTTCTAGGTGGTTTAATAGTTGACTGTTAATTTATTTCTCCATTACTTTAGAAAAAGTAGAAGTAATTGCAATGGGACGATAATTGGATGGGAGGGATTTGTCACCCTTTTTAGGGACTGGCTGGATGTGAGCAAATTTCCAAGCAGAAAGAAAAACACCTTTGGAATAAGAAAGTGAAAAAATGTGGCGAAGAACAGGAGTAAGTTCGGGAGCACAATTTTTGAGAACATGTGAAGAAATACCGTCAGAACCTGTGGCTTACTTAGCTTCAAGATTGGTCAAAATCCTTCTGAAATCCTTTTTGGCGGAAGACCACAGGAGACATTGAAAGGAGTGTGTTAGGAATGGTGGGAGGTGTTTTACCAAGGTCATTAATATATGAGTTGGAAGGAAAATGGGATGCTAGCAGGTCAGCTTTATCCTTGGCTGAAGTGACAACAGAACCATCTGGTTTTGACAGAGATGGGCAAAAGTTGCGGCTAATAGCTTTGGCAAGAGACCAGACTGCTTGGTAACCATTAGGGCAAGAAGTAAGTTTTCTACTTTTAGCCTGTTCAAAATCTAGTTTGGACTGATTAATAACTGCTTTACAATTGTTGAGAGCTTTGGTGTAGGCAGAAAATGAAACTGAAGGATTGGTAAACAAGCCAGTTACGATATGCAATATTCTTCTCTTGAACAGCTTTAGCACATTTATTCAAAAACCAAGGTTTAGCTAAAGGTCAAGATTTTAAAGTGGAGTGTGGAATAGATTCCTACAAGAATAATATCACTGACAAAATCTGAGCAAACGTTGACATCAGTAGTTTTGAAACTAATCTGACCAAGGAAAAGAAGAAAAGAAATCTCGCAAGAGACAATCACCAAGTTGTGATCTGAGGTGCCTAAAGAACCACTCACTTCGACCGTGTACTTAGAAGGGAGGGTTGTTTGTGAGAAAAAGATCAAACATGTTGGCTGCATGGTTAGGATTGTCCTTTATTCGTGTAGGTAAATGAACAATCTGTGCAGTCATCTCGACAAGACTTCAGTTAAAGCTTGGACACAGCATGGGTTTGTTAAGGGGAAGTCTTGTCTGACTAATTTGATTGGATATTATGATGTAGTCACAAAGGAACTGGATGCAAAGAATAACTTTGATATCATATATTTGTTCTTAGAAAAGCCTTTGATACTGTTGCACATGGAAGACTGCTGCACAAATTGGAGCAGTGTGGCATTGGAGGCAAATTGCTGCTATGGATAAAGGGATGGTTGTGTTGGCGAAGACAGAGCGTGGTAATCAATGGGCACTGCTCTTCGTGGACTAATGTTATTAGTAGAGTCCCTCAGGGTTCAGTGTTGGATCCAATGTTGTTTTCTGTATTTATAAATGATATTGATGATGGTATATCAGGCTTAATGTCAAAGTTTGCAGACGATATGAAGGTTGGCAGGGTTGTTAATGACAGTACACTGCTGCAACAGGATCTAGAAAAGTTGGGCTGAGAGGTGGAAGATGAAGTTTAACATTGACAAATGTAAAGTACTACATATGGGAAGCAGTAATCCCAGAGTAATGTTTCAACTCTGTGGTACCACGCTCACAGAGGTAGAGAATGAAAAGAACTTGGGGTAATTGTGCAGACGGTCTGCAAGAGTAGCTCATGGTGTCTTGTCAGTGATATACAGGAATTTTTCTACCAAGGATAAGGAGGTGATTATCCCCTCGTATAAGGCAGTGGTCAGACCACATCTTGAGTACTGTATACAGGTCTGGAGGCTCGTTTTAAGAAGGATGTAGAGCTGTTGGAATGAGTACAGAGAAGATCAACAAGATTAGTGAATGGAACGAAGGGTTGCTCTTAGAAGAAAGGCTTAAGTTTTGCAAATTACAGTGTCTGAAGACTAGCACCTGCGAGGTGATCTGACTGAGGTGTATAAAGCCTTGAATGGTTTGAGCATGCTCAATGCTGATGGAATTCTTCCTCTTGCTCAGAATAATCACCTGAGAGGGCATAAATTCAAATAGAGGAAAGACAGTTGTAGGATAGATGTGCGGAAGTTTGCCTTTAGCCAGCGGGTGGGTTGTTGCTGGAACAAGCTTCCATCTGTCGTTGTAGAAGTTGATAGCTTAAATAGATTCGGGGCAGAACTTGACAAACATTTGGAGTGAGTGGATGGGTGGAATAAGGGGGGTGGGTTTGGCTGATGCTGTATAAGCTTGGTTTCTTTCATCATGTGCCTTTTGCTAATGCTGAAATTTTCACCATTCATGCATCTTTTTTTTTTTTTTTTTTTTTTTATGATCATACTTAAGTGGGAGGTGTCTTACCTCTTCGTAGCATCTAAGATTTTTTAACTTCCCAATAAAAGTTAAAAAAATCTTAACTTGGCAACTGAAACAGTGCAATCAGTGTCTGCATGTGATTGGCACAAATCATTATGGTTATACATTCTTTGCTTGTTTTATACCCTGGCGTAATAATTTCATTGCATGAGGCTAATTATCTGCTGGGTAGTGCTTTCCTGTTTAAACCAGTGTTATCAGCTTTGTAAATCTTCATCGTATCTTTCTTTCTCTTCAAACAACGTCAATGTTTGTATGAAAGCATTTGCTGAAGATATGCTTCAACTTACCAAAAAAGGATTAAGTTCTGCAAATTGCAGCATCTGGAGATTAGCATGCTAGGTGATCTGATTGAGGTGTATAAGACCTTGAAAGATTTCAGCAAGCTCAATGCTGATAGGATTCTTCCTCTTGGTCCTTAATCTTATGCATCTGCAGGGGCATAAATTCAAATTCGACAAAGAAATTTGCAGAATAGATGTGCGGAAATTTGCCTTTAGCCCGCGGGTGGTTGATTGCAGGAACAAACTTCCATCTGACATTGTGGAAGTTGGTAACTTAAATAAATTCAAGGAAGAATTGAATTTATTTAAGTTACTAGACAAGCTTTTGAAGTGAATGGATGGATGAAATGGGATTTATTTTATTTTTATTTATTTATTTATTATTATTTTTTTTTTTTTTTCTGATGCTGTATAAGTATGCTTTCTTGCATCATATAAAAGCATTGCAAGATCATCTAGACAAGACTGCAGTAATAGTTAAGCCACAGCATGGGTTTGTTAAAGGAAGGTCTGGTCTGACTACTGTGATGTGGTCACAAAGGAACTGAGTATCAAAAATAATTTTGATGTCATATACTTGGATTTCAGGAAAGCTTTTGATACTGTTGAACATGGAAGACTGCTGTACAAATTGGAGAGATATGGCGGTAAGGGTAAGTTACTACAATGATATAGGGATGGTTGAGTGGTAGACAACAGAGAGTGGTAATCAATGGACACTGCTGGTCATGTACAGGTGTTATTAGTGGAGTTTCCCAGGGTTAGGTGCGGAGCCTGTTGTTTTGTGTATTCATCAGTGATATTGATGAAGGTATATCAGGATTAATGTCCAAGTTTGCAGATGATACAAAGGTTGGCAGGATTGTTAAAGACAGTATGCTACTTCAACTGGATGGACAAGTTGGGCAAATGGGCTGAAGTTTAACATTGACAAATGCAAAGTACTGCATATGGGTAGCAATAACCCAAGAGAAACATACCAACTATGTGGTACTGCACTCAGGGAAGTGGAAAGTGAAAAAGATCTGGGGGTAATTGTGCAGTCAAATATGAAGTTCGCTGAGCAGTGCAGGCAAGCTGTCAGGGCAGGTCGTGGAGTCTTGTCAATGATATATAAGAATTTTGCTAGCAGAAACAGGGAGGTGATTATCCCATTGTACAAGGCAGTGGTCAGGCCACACCTAGAGTACTGTATACAAGTCTGGGGGCCTTTTTAGGAAGGATGTAGAGTTGCTAGAATAAGTACAGAGAAATGCAACACGATTGGTGAGGGGAACAGAGGGATGCTCTTACCAAGAAAGGCTAAGTTCTGCAAATTGCAGTGCCTGGAAAGTAGGCACCCGCGAGGTGATCTGACTGAGATGTATAAGGCCTTGAATGGTTTGAGCAAGCTGAATGCTGATGGGATTCTTCCTCTTGCTCAGATTAAAAACCTGAGTGAGCTTAGATTCAAATTGAGGAAAGATATTTGTAGAATAGATGTGCAGAAATTTGCCTTTAGCCAGTATGTGGTTGATTGGTGGAACAGACTTCCATCTTTTATTGTGGAAAGTTGATAGCCTAAATAAATTTAAGGCTGAACTTGACAGGCATTTGGAATAAATGGGAGGGGGTGGGGTTTTTTTTTTTTTTTTTTTTGGCTGATGCTGTATAAGCTTGCTTTCTTGCATCGTATGCCTCTTCTAATGCTAATATGTAGGCTGAAAGCTTTACTACTCCATGAATTTCAATTTGTCTGATACTGTTGGGTCTCCATTTAATTTTGTATTGAAAAAAAAATCACTTTTTCACATAATAAAGGTCCAGATATTGATTGTCCAGAAGATCATTTGGATAAATCACATTTAGAAAGCCTCTTCAACTTCATTTCGAGCTTTTCTCATAACAATGCTAATGCTAATATGTTGGCAGAAAGCTTTTCTGCATGAGCACCTAGTTAAGATAGAAATCTTAAAGGGGTCATAGCAGTTCATAAATGTGCTGTTGGGGAGAGGGGGGGGGGGTCTTTCTGACCAATCTGGTAAATTATGGTGAAATCATAAAACTGTTATATGCAAGAAATAGTTTTGACATTGTATATCTAGACTTTAGGTCTAGATATACAATGTCAAAACTGTATAACCAAAATAAGTATAACCAGCAATAGGTTATTGTGTAAACTGAAACAAATTCAAATTATAGGTAAAATTCTTACTTTGAGTAGGACTGGCTGAAGAACAAGAGATAGAATAGTCATAAATGGGCTTACTTTAGAATGGACCAGTGTAGCAAGTAGTTCTCTTAGGAATTTTTGTTGAGGGTTACATTAAATTAAATTATTTTTATGAAAACAAATGTTAATTTCTGATATTTGACCATAGTTGTTATATAGTTACCCTTCTTATAATAATGTTAAATATTAAGGAAAATGCATAAAACATAGATAGAAATACAGAAAAATCAATTATTAAAAACAGATATTTTCAGAAGTAAAGTCAATGTGAAGCTATTTTCTTATTGCTATATTAGCAATAATAGCAAAATAATTTTAATTTTGTTGAGGGTGGATAACACTTAGAGGTTGTGATGCCTATCAGTGCAGACTGCACATGGGTCGCTGGTTGGATACTCCTGCCTTAGGAGGATCTGATTCAGGTATCTGAAACCCTGAAACAAATGAATGATGGTGTATTCTCTCTATCTGGCAGAAGGAGAGACATGACATTGTGAGTTTGGCAGAGCTTGGTGAGAAATTGGATGATTTGTGAAAGTTATACAAAAAAGTTCCATAAAGCAATAATATGGAGTGGAGTAGGGAGGAATCTTTTCTGACATAAAAATTAAGGATATAATTTTAAGAAGTGTAATTTATTACAGTTTATAATAACATGAAACATGTATGATTTTTCCACTGCACTGTACGACACTCATTATTATTATTATTATTATTAATATGGAAAAAAATCCTGAACCCTAGAAAGGCTTTTGTATTAAAGATTTAAGAATTCTTATATCTAAACGTTGCCAGCTATGCTGTATATACACAAGAGCAATTACTGTGGTTACCGTGATGGTAATGAAGGTACAATTTTCGAAAATTGTTGTTGTCATTGGTGAAATCTGAATTTTGTATATCAAACAACACAATGACTTGATATCAAAATTTAGGTATGATATCTGAAATTGAGTTAAGTCAACTGCCAAGATGCTTTGTTGTGGTACGCCAGAATACAGTAGACGCTCAATTTTCCGGGATAGATGGTAAAATAAAGATCCCAGATAATCGATTTTCTGGTTAATTCAAAAATACAGTAAGTCCCCGACATACATTCCAGGAATTCTTACATAACTCGGGAATGACTAATAAAACATTGCTCCTATATCCGTGATATGCCAAAATTACAAAAACCACATAATATCCTCAGAAGAATGAAGAAAAATAGTTATATATTTTTAATTGTTCAATTAAAAACTTTATCTGGTGATAGCGGTGAAGTTGCTAGAATGGTACATAAGAAAAGAAAACATTATTAAAGGAAGAAACTGTACAGTAAAAACTGATATGTATTTCATAGCCTTGGTTATCATAGTTGACTTCGTTGGTGCCGATCGCTTCACCGTTTCTCGTATTCTGTTTTTCTCCTTTATTATTGCATTCACTGTTGACACTGACAGATCTAAATTCTGCATGATACTTGTTCGTGTTTGACCATTTTCAAACATCCTTATTTTAATTTTCTGATCCGACTGGATCGCTTTTTTTTTTGATAGGTTTACTAGTACTGCTGTCACTTATTCTCTTAGTCAGCACCATAATAATGGTCAAAATGAAATTTTCTGTAAAGAACTTCACAGGGTTAAGGCAAACTCGCCATTATCACCCCACGCGAGCTCACATTTTACTAAAGCACATTTCTGGAGGTCACTGCCATGAAGCAAAAACAATTTGCACTTTCCGGGTTATTGGGCTTTTCTGTTAGTGCTTCTAATTATAAACAGGTAGTAAACTCAATAGTATTGCATTTGCGATAAATACCGATAGTTGGAATTCTGTGGGATTTTACATTATTATAGTGAAATGCATGTCCCCTTCACTGAAACCTTCAGTCATATAAAAAAAAATCTAAAAATCTTCTCTTCGTTCCTATTTTTAAGCTTGTTACTCCATATCCTGCTTATGGAATTTGTATGCCATGATCATCATTATTGATTACTTATTATTATTCTGTTTTAAATTTTACAATCCTAAAAAAGAAAAAAAATTAACATAAGTTTGAAATTATGTAAGTCGAGGATTTACTACAGTATATCCAAAAATGTTCAGCAACCACGTAAAAAATATGGCAATGGATATATCCAAAAATTTTCAGCAACCTACGTGAAAAATATGGTGCTTAATAAAAAAAAAAAAAAAAAAAAAAAACTTACCATGCACTACTCGCATGTCCAATACGATGCTTTCCTTTATTTTTTTTTTTACAATTTCACACATGGTTTGGTCATCATTGGTTCTTTGGAGATTTAGCGGATGCACTGTTTTCAAACTTTTGAATAATTTCAAGTTTTTGTTTAATTGAAAGTGCAACTCGTTTGCATTTACCCATCATTTTCTTGATTTCTAAACGGAAAAAAAAATTTAGTTATCCCTGACGTAAATAATGAAACAAATTTTCTCTTTGCGGTGTGACAAAACACAACAGTCGAAGCAACAAACTAAACATTTGGGGTTTTTTTTTTTTTTTTTTTTTTTTTTTTGTGTTTCGGATATGAAAACAAGTGGGGGTTGCAAGATAATAATCTCCCAGTGATGATTTTATAATGTCGCTTATTTACGACTTCCAAAACATCTGTTTATAGCTATTCTAGTTATTACTTGAATTTTGTGATTTCTGGTTTGGGGGGGTTTTTTATTTTTTTATTTCGAGTCTTGAAGTGTCCCAATAAATCGAGAGTCTGCTGTATTCTGGTGAGTAACTTTCCTACCCAAATGAATGGTGGATTTTCACTGAAAAGAAATCCTCTGGTATTTGTCATTCAGATTTATATGAGTGACAAATTTTTAAAAATGATTTAATCTATCATTGGCACTTGAGAATTTACTGTCATATGTATTGCATATATGTGTTTACTTTTTGTTAATTACTTTGTATATTGCAGTTCATAAACACATCAAGTATTGTTTTTTCTTTGAAAATTTTTTTTTTTTTTTTTTGTTATATTGAAATTTTCAACTTTCTTTGTTTTAATAGTTTTCTGAATGTGAATGGAGAACTGTCATCAGTTTACCATGATGAAGAAGATGAATCAGTTACATGGTTAGAGAGCCTGGGTCTCAGTCAGCAGGATTTTCCTAATCTGAACCCAAAGCGGAGTAGACTGTATCCTTATGTGATTTAATATAATTTTATATAATAATATTATTCAATAGTAACATCCTATTTAAAGTGGACTAATAAGCATAGCAGGAAATACTAATTAAATGCATTAATATATTTTTTTAACTGTCATTTTTGTGACTCAGTGAAAAAAAAAATTTTTAAAAAGCACATAGGAGTTTGCCATATCATTTCTATAATCACATCTTTAATGAGAAATATAAAGTGCAAACAGAATATGAGCGTAATGTCATTAACTCTTTCACTCACCATAGTTCATATTTGTGGCTAAGTGAGAATTTGGAAGGATATAAATTTAATTCAGACAATAAGCTAAAGCATGTGGATTTAGAAATATTGCAGTAGCTACCAAAATATATGTGCATGGCAAAAAAACACTTGTGATACAATGGAATAAATGTTATTTCCTTTGGAGAGTAAATAACTCCAGTGCTCACTGTATACCCTGGCCCACTTTTATATAGCTTCTTCTTGTGTATTTGCTGTACTCTATTAACCAGTCTGGGGCATGGCACTTATACTTTCAAATCTGCCCAGACACAATAGGAGGGAGTATATGATGAAAGCCTTGTCGGTCAATTCAGCCCTGGAGAGATTGTGCAATGCTCAAGGGGTAGAATTTTTTCAGCCTGGTCTGTGCTTGTTGACAGGAGAGACTCCTACAGGGATGGGGTACACTTAAATAGAAAGGGAGCAAGAATATTTGCTGATGCTATCAAGGCACTGTTATGTGGGTCGAAAAACTGCTAGCTTGGGGGGATACACAGACTAAAAGGTTAACAGTGGCCGCAGGCAGAGGCAAAAGTGATTATTGCAGTACTTCTGTTAGAATAAGCAACAGCCTGGAAAGCAAGGCAATGGAGATTTCCAGGACTGCTGGGAATCATAGTGGAACAAGAAAATACATGGGCTGTGTTAGAGTAACTAAGAGTAGAAACAGATGTATATATACTTGCATGTACACCAATGCTAGGAGTATAGTTAATAAATTTGGTGAGCTTGAAGTGCTAGTCAAGACATCAAAGGCAGATAATGTCAGGATATCAAATTTCAGTTCTGCACTGCTTATGTCACACATACATAAGCAGCGCAGAATTGAAATTTAGGGAGTACAATGTGTACAGAAAGGATAGACAAGACAGGAAGGGAGGAGGAGGGGCTATGCTGTTAGATAAGAAATACATAAAATCTAAGGAATTGCATCAAATTGATGTTGGTGGACAATGCAATGTTGAGTCTGTTTGGTGTGACATAAGCACTGGGAAAGGAAAAATGAGAATAGGTGTGTGTTATAGACCTAATGAATCTGATGAGTATGATGAGCAATTGTGCAGAGAAATAGTGGGCCAGTAAATCAGAATATCTTGTAATGGGGGATTTTAACTTTCCAGATATCAACTGAATTTGCGGTTGGTCACTCACACACTTGCAAGACCTTTTTGAATTTATTGGATGACTATTTTCTACAGCAGCATGTTCAAGAGGCAACCAGGGGAAGTAATACTCTTGATCTGATTATGAGCAGTGATTATTCATGCATTAAGAATTTGCAGATAAAGGAACCACTGGGCGACAGTAATCACAATTTACTGATATGGGAATTACTTAAAAAGGCTTTTGCCTTCGTAAAGGTGACTACAGGTTCTCAGACAGTTTTTACATTATATACAGTGGGACCAACTGATGATGTTGCCAACATTGAATTCTAAATGGGAAGCCTTCAGGGATTTAATTTTGGGGCTACTGTGCTTTTCATTTCAACTAAGAAATACTGTTCATGGTTTAGGCCTAAATGGATGTCAATTGAATTGGAGGCTTGTGGCAGAGGAGAAAAATTATGGGAGGCATATAAAATATCAGGTGACACAGAACCCTATGGCAGATATAAGCTAGTCTGTAATCAAGTCACAAAGGAGGTTAGGCAGGTGAAGGCAGATTATGAGTAATCTTTGGCAAAGGATGCAAAGAAAAACAGCAAAGAGTTCTTTACTTATGTAAACTCTAGAAGGAAAGGGATGAATCAGTTTGGAACCCTTAACATAGATGGGTTGACTATTTGATGATCATGTTCACGTAGCTGATAAACTGAATGAGTATTTTGCATCTACATTCACACATGAGGAGTTATTCCATGAGGGGAGTGCCAGAAGTTTATCAAACTAAAGGAAGCTACGTGATTTTTTAATAACTGAGAGCAAAGTGGACAAGAAATCGTTGAAGTTAAACATAAAAAAGATGCCTGGGGTGAGTATCTATCCAGTTATATTAAAGGAGGCAGCAAAGGAAGTAAGCAAACCCAAGGAGAGAGCTTCCTTGGATGCAGGGGAGGTGTGCAAATGTATCGCCAATTCACAAAGGGGGTTCAAGAGGTGACACAAGTAACTATAGACCTGTTAGTTTAACTTGTGTTCCGGGGAAAATAAGGGAATCACTGGTTAAAGAAGCATTGCAAGATCATCTAAACAAGACTGCAGTAATAGTTAAGACACAGTATGGGTTGTTAAAGGGAGGTCTTGTCTGACTAATATGATTGGATACTATGATGTGGTCACAAAGGAACTAAATGTCAAAAATAATTTTGATATCATATACTTGGATTTCAGGAAAGCTTTTGATACTGTTGCACATGGAAGACTGCTGTGCAAATTGGAAAGGTATGGCATTAAGGGTAAGTTTCTGCAATGGATAAAGGGATGCTTGAGTGGGAGACAACAGAGAGTGGTAATCAATGGACACTGCTCTTCGTGGACAAATATTATTAGTGGAGTTCTCCAGGGTCCAGTGCTGAGCCCATTGTTGTTTTTTGTATTCATTAATGATATTGATGAAGGTATGTCAAGCTTAATGTCCAAGTTTTCAGATGATACAAAGGTTGGCAGGGTTGTTAACGACAGTAAAGACAGTATCCTACTCCAACTGCTTCTAGATAGGTTGGGAAAATGGGCTGAGAAGTGGCAACTGAAGTTTAACATTGACAAATGCAAAGTACTGCATATGGGTAGCAATATCCCAAGAGATACGTACCAACTGTGTGGTAATACACTCAGGGAAGTGGAAAGTGAAAAAGACCTTGGGATAATTGTGATGTCAAATATAAAGTTTGCTGAACAGTGCAGATGGGCTGCCAGGGCAGGTCATGGAGTCTTGTCAATGATATATAGGAATTTTGCTAGCAGGGACAGGGAGGTGATTATCCCATTATACAAGGCAATGGTCAGGCCACGCCTAGAGTTCTGTGTACAGGTCTGGAGGCCTCATATTTGGAAGGACATAGAGTTGCTAAAACAAGTACAAAGAAGGGCAACAAGATTGGTGAGGGGAACAAAGGGATGCTCTTACCAAGAAAGGCTTGAAGTCTGCAAATTGCAGCACCTGGAGAGTAGGTACCTGCGAGGTGATCTGGAGGTGTGTGTATATATATATATATTTTTTTTTATGTAAACCCCAAACACGAGAGATATTAGAACCTATAGTACTTAGTAACGTGCTTGGTTTGAGAAGATGAAAGAAGATATTTGTTGACATTGGACTTGAACTTCTGTAGACTGTAATTTACAGGAAATACGTATGAAGGAAGGTTGTTCCAGAAAATGGCAGTTGAATGAATAAATGAGGAAGATGAAAAGTTAGTTCGAAGTTGGACAGTAAATGGATGTTGGCTGGTGCTGCACGTGTTCGGACTGTTTTGAAAGAGAGAGCGGGAATTATAGAAGCCAATTCAGAAGAACAGTGCCCATGGAAGTATCTGTAGAAGAGGCATGCAGCAGAAACAATACGTCTATGAGACAGTGAGTGGAGACACTATGTTAAAGACGAATCATTAATTAGCCTGTGCCCTTTTCTGAATGGAATCAAGGAGCCCGAGAGAGGTTTTGGGGGTACCACCCCAGATGTGGGAACAATATTCCATGACAGGGCGAATTTGCGATTTATAGAGTGAGCAGCTGTTTAAAGAAAAGTAACACCGAGAGTGAAAGAGAAAACCAAGTTTTTTAGATGCAAAGGAAGCAATATTTGTAATGTGCTTGTGCCAAGAGAGATTAGAAGTCAGGGTAATCCTCAAAAGAGATACAGGTAACCCTCGCTATTCGCGGGGGTTACGTTCATGAGAAATGCCGCAAATACCGAAAACGCAAATACTGAGTTATGGCTCCCATAGTAATAAAGGGGTTCCGTTCCAAAGTATGAAATATATAAGAAAAACTAGTCTAAAATTTTGTCTATGTATGTATTATATGCACCTTCATAATATGACTATATACATAGACAGTACATAGTGAAATGCAAGCATATGGTATCGAAATGAAAATAAGAAACAATTTAATATTAAAAGTAATATTTATTAGAAATTTCAAACAAATCTTTCAAACCAGCGTCTTTGCTAGCTAAAAAACCTATACCGCCAGTGCTATCACCAGTTTCGCTAAAGCGTTGATAAGGAGTTTTGCGTTTTCACGAATGATGAGTGAATTTAACGGAATTTTATTTTGAGTTCGTTCTTCTATCCACAGATTTAAAGCTTTTTCCATTTTTCTAATTTAACATCACGAGTTACAGAGCAAATTTTTGAAGCAATTAGCGCGTTTTCACGGACACTACGGCGGATTTTTTCTTCCGATTTCTTGATTGATCGTACCGTTGACTCGTTGATTTTATAATGTTTTGCCACTGAGGAATTAGAAATTTTATCTAATAACTCAATTTTATTCGCTAATGTCATCACCTTTGATATTTTCACATTTCTCTTGTTATTCGTAGTGATATTTTTGTAGGGGTTAGAAAGAACTTGTCCACAACAAAGTTACTTCTTCCGTTAACACACTCAGAAAAAGTCTGTTTTTCACCGCAAAACGGTAGATTATTAACTTTGGTAAGCATATCAATTTATAAATTGATAAATTTATTCAATTTATAAGCATATAAATTAAAAGCAAACGACGAAACCTTCCATAACAAGCGCATAACACATATTGAACAAGGATTAGCGAGAAACTTTCACGCTCGCGATTTTGTCACCCCTCTCCCCCCACCCACTGAGCGCTGTTTTGACCGGGAAAGATAATTTTAGCCACGCCCATGTTTTTTTATGGCGGAAAATATTCACAGCGCTTTAAAATTCACATTTTTTAGGTTTCATTTTATATTAAATCGGCGATCGCGAAACCGCGAATACAGATACCGCGAATAGCGGGGGTTTACTGTATATTATTTTGTCTAGTAATCGGAGTGTCACTATAGATAAGCATAGGAACAGAAGAATCCTTTTTGCGAGATTGACAAGACTGAGTTTTAGAGGGGTTGAAATCAACAAAGTTGTCTTTGCCCCACTGGAGAATTACCTGAAGATCGGCATTTAAGGAATTGGTAGCAGATTTTCGAGAAGTTGAAGCTGATTGAGCAGGACAAGTTTCTCAAAATGGAAAGTGGAATGCAATGTGCTATCATCGGCAAAACTACGGATAGGATTTCTAGTCAATGGAAGAAGGTCATTAATATACAAGAGGAAAAGAGTGGGGGAAAGAACTGAACCTTGGGGGACACCAGCATTACTGGAGAAGTTAGAAGACAGAGAGCCATCTACCATCACCCTCAGTGAGCGATCAGAGAGAAAACTGGATAACCAATTACTAAAAACAGTTGGCAAACCATACGATGGAAGCTTGTTTAGAAGACCTTTATGCCAAACACGATCGAAAGCCTTTGAGATGACAAGAGCAACTATTTGTGTTTCATCGAACCTTTCCATTGAATTAGTCCTTAAATGGGTAACATAAGCTAGAATATCACCAGTGGATCAACACTGACGGAATCCATACTGGTGATCGTTGATCAGACGGAAGGTTTCTAGGTAGTTTAATAAGAGTTGGCAGTTAATTGATTTCTCCATTACTTTAGAAAGAGTAGAAGTAATTGCAATGGGACGATAATTGGATGGGAGAGATTTATCACCCTTTTTAGGAACTGGCTGGATATGAGCAAATTTCCAAGCAGAAGAAAGACGCCTTTGGAATAAGAAAATGAAAAAAGAATAGGAGTAAGTTCAGGAACACAGGTTTTGAGAACAAGTGGAGAAATGCCATCGGGACCTGGAGCTTTCTTAGCATCAAGATTCGTCAAAATTCTTTTGACAGAAGACCACAGGCGGCATTGAATGGAGCATGTTGGGGATGGTGGGAGGTGTTTTACCAAGATAATTGATACATGAGTTGGAAGAAAAATGAGATGCTAGCAGGTCAGCTTTATCCTTGGCTGAAGTGACAACAGAACCAACTGGTTTGGACAGAGGTGGGAGCAGAGATGGGCAAACGTTGTGGCCAATAGCTTTGGCAAGAGATCAGAATGCTTGGCTACCATTAGGTCAAGAAGCAAGTTACTCTACTCTTAGCTTGCTCAGGGGCTTAGAGGGGAACAGGTATCCTGTGTGTTATCAGACACTCAGCCTAAAACACTGATGGATCCAATATCTCTCTATTACAGAAGATTTAGGAGAAGTCCGGTTGGCCTGCCTCCCTAAAATCCACTCATGCACACCTTCTCGATGGTAAGCCCTGTTACGTCACTTAGGTGGCAACGAACGTGTAGAGTGGTTCTCTTCAAGACGCCTGGTCAGCTTGAAGAGGAAAAGACCAAACCCTCCAGCAATGAGAGCACAACAATACAAATGGCCCTCAGTCCCCAGCAGCTTTCACTCTCCCTCTTATGGCAGCGAGAGGATCAGAGTGGAAGCAGAGGGTGCTAAGAATCTCTGGGTACGACCAGGCTGCCATGCACGGAAATTGAACTTGGCCTGTTATAACGTACGATCACTCATCTGTGAAGACAGGATATTAGAGCTGGAAAAGGAATTAGAAAATATGAATTGGAATATCATCGGTTTGGCTGAAACAAGAAGAAGAAATGAATCACTTATAAGTTTATCAAGTGGAAATCTGCTGTACACCAATGGAAACAGTGAAAGGAGTGAAGGTGGAGTTGGGTTTCTGGTCCATAAAGATTTTAAAAACAACATTTTGGAATTCAAAAGTACATCACCAAAGGTGTCAAGACTAATATTCAAGATTTCTAAGAGGTACAAGCTAAAGATTATAATGATTTATGCACCAACATCGAGCCATGATGATGAAGAGGTTGAAGAAATGTACACTGAAATTGAGAGTCTTCTAGATGAGCAGAAAACCCACTACACTATTATTATGGGGGACTTCAATGCTAAGGTTGGAAAAAGGCAAAACAGCGCAGAAAGAGGAACTATAGGAAATTTTGGAATTGGTGAAAGAAATAAAAAAGGTGAAAGACTTGTGGAATTTGCAGAATCTCAAGGACTGTCAGTAATGAACACTTTTTTCAAGAAAAGGGTGAACAGAAAGTGTACATGGAAGAGTCCAAAAGGATTAACAACTAATGAAATCGACTTCATCCTCACTAACAGAAGATATATTGTGAATGATGTTACCGTCCTGAATAAGGTAAATGTTGGAAGTGATCACAGAATGGTAAGATGTACACTTGATATAGATGTAGGAAAGGAAAGGAAAAAACTGACTCGAGTAAATAATACGAAGGTCTTTGAAATAACAGAGGAGGAGAAAAAGCAGTATGTACTGGAACTTAAGAACAAGTTTGAGCTTCTGCAGACTGCTGAGGACCAAGATATTGACGAGGAATATTACAACTTTCTGAAAGTGATAAAGCCCAAGAAACCTATAGGGAAACAGAAATCCAAAGAAGAAAAAATTAGTCAAGAAACACTTGTCATGATGAACCAAAGACGACAAATGAAGAGCAAGAAAAACACTGACAGGGAGAAAATTGAGTATACTGAGTTATGCAAAGCCATTAGAAAGAGACTCAGAGAGGACATAAGAAGATTTAACACAAGAAAAGTAGAACAAGCATTAAGGGAAAACAAAGGATTTAAATCAGCAGCCATGAGCAGTAATAGAGAAAGACAAATGATACTGAAACTGAAGAATAGCGATGGTGTACTTATAAACAGCAGAGAAGGCATAATTCAAATAGCAGAAGACTGCTATAGAGAATTATACAAGGAGCGAGGGAATAATACCAGCAGTGGGGAAGATGGATTGCAAATTAGCAACACATACAACATACCCGATATTCTTCCTGATGAGGTAGAACATGCATTGAAGAAAATGAAGAATCGGAAAGCCCCTGGGGAAGATGAAGTTACTGTAGAGTTGTTAAAATTGGGAGGAAGAGACATAACACAAAAACTGGCAAGGCTCTTCACAAAGTGCATTAGAAAAGGTGTGGTGCCTAAGCAGTGGAATAATGCAATCATAGTTTTGCTGCATAAGAAAGGAGATAAATCAGAAATTGGAAATTATAGACCAATTAGCTTGTTATCCCACATCTAAAAGTTGTTCACAAGGGTCATTACTAACAGATTAGAAAGAATACTTGATGAGAATCAACCGAAAGAGCAAGCTGGCTTTAGGACAGGATTCTCAACTATGGATCACCTTCACGTAATATCACAGCTAATGGAGAAAGCAAATGAATATAAAACACCATTATGCCTGGCATTTGTGGATTATGAAAAGGCATTTGACTCCATACAGCATAAGGCAATGTTTCGGGCACTGGAAAGACAAGTCATAGATACTCCATATATTATGATTTTGAAGAAAATATATGAGAGTGCTACCTCCTTTATTAGACTAGACAAAGACAGTAGCAAATTTAAAATCTAGAAAGGAGTTCGACAAGGAGACACAATATCTCCGAAGCTGTTTACTGCTGCCCTTGAGGAAGCTTTCAGAAGATTAGACTGGTCGCAGAAAGGAGTCAATGTGAACGGAGAGTACCTAAACCATTTACGATTTGCAGATGACATTGTGGTCATAAGCCACGATCCCAAAGAATTAGAGGAAAATCTTAATCAGTTATGCAGAGTTAGTAAGGATTTTGGACTAAAGATGAATATGGCTAAAACAAAAGTAATGATGAACAAGTATGCCACGGAAAGGGAAATAATGATTGAAGGAGCAGTAATTGAAAAGGTGGAGTCATATACTTATCTGGGACAAGTTATTAGCTGTAATAATGATAAATGGCTGGAAGTCAAGAGAAGAATAAATTTTGGATGGATAGCATTCAGGAAATATAGTCACATACTGAAGAGCAATATCCCAGTTTGTCTGAAACGTAAAATAATGAATCAATGTATACTCCCCACCATGACTTATGGAAGTGAAACTTGGGCACTCACCAAAAGAATGGAAGAGAAGCTAAGAACTACACAGCGAAGAATGGAACGAATTATATTGGGAATCAGACTGTTAGATAAGAAGAGAAACACATGGATTAGGCAGCAAACTCAAGTAAAGGACATTCTTATCAAAACTAAAGAACTAAAATGGTCTTGGGCAGGACACATAGCTCGAAGACATGATGACAGATGGACTAAGAAAATAACAGAATGGTACCCAAGAGGAGCTAGAAGAAAACCTGGAAGACAAAGGCGGAGATGGATAGATGAAATTCATGAGGTTTTGAGTAGTAAATGGATGGCCAGTGCTCAAAACAGAAGGAACTGGAAAGTTGCTGGAGAGGCCTTCATCCTGCAGTGGATTGAAAATGGCTGATGATGATGATAGCTTGCTCAAACTCTAGTTTGGACTGATTAATAACTGCTTTACAATTGTTGCGAGATTTGGTGTATGCAAAAAATGAAACTGAAGAATTAGAAACAAGCCAATTACGATATGCAATGTTCTTCTCTGGAACAGCCTTAGCACATTTATTGGAAAACCAAGGTGTAGATAAAGGACGAGATTTTAAAGTGAAGTGTGGGATAAAGGATTCCATTCCTGCAAGAATAATTTCACTGACACGATCTGATCAAACGTTGGCATCAGAAGTTTTGAAACAGTAATCCGACCAAAGAAAAGAAGTCTCGCAGGTCATCCCATATTGCATTCTTGTAATGCCAAACAACACAAGGTTGACAATCACCAAGTTGTGATCTGAAGTGCCTAAAGGACCTCTCACTTTGACCGTGTACCTAGAAGGGTTGTTTGTGAGAAAAAGATCAAGCGTATTGGCTGTATGATTAGGATTGTCCGGTATTCTTGTAGGTAAATGAACAATCTATGCTAGGTCATTAGTAATTGCAAAAGCCTCAGCATCTCGACCAGCTGGGTCGGTTTGACTAGAAAACGGAAGCCAGCTGGAGTTGTGAACATTAAAATCACCAAAGAAAATTACCTCACTGTTAGGAAAGTTGGACTGGAGAAAGTCAAGTTGCAAAGAGAGGAAGTCAAAGAGCTCCAAGTGATTGGTGGAGTTGGGAGAGCGGTAGAGACAACATATGAATTTGACACAATGAGGTAGAGAGATTTTAAGCCAGAGAACATCAAAAAGAGGAGATTCCAAATTGCCAAGTCTGTGACAGGGAATATCAGAACGGACATATGCACAAGTACCACCTTTGAGGCGAAAGGAATCATACAGTGAATAATATGGGTAACTGAGATGAGCAGTAGTTGAATCAACCGATAACTGAGATTCCGTCAGAAAAAGTACATGGGGTTTGGCAGACTGCAAGTGGAAATGGACATCGTTGAGATTAGAATTGAGACCATGTATATTTGTGAAATGAATCTAACGAAAAGATCTAACGGTAGATCTTTTCGCAGATAAGCTTGCTTTATTAGTTTGACAATTCATGGTGTAGTCAATAGTAAGAAAAAGTGGGTGAACATGCTCTATGAAGTGATGAAATTTTTGGATATGGCGTACACATGGTAAGAATATACCGAGATCCTTGACATAATGTGGCCTCGACAATGCTCCCCACATACACACTACTCGGACTCCCTCCAGTCACTATCTGGCAGAGTAGAGGTAGCAAGATTATACACTAGCTGATCCGGAAGCCTCCTAGAGAGTTACCAATAGGTTCGGTCCGCTGTACTAACTAGCGGCCGGCCTGTGAACACCGTTTTAGAGCTGTACCCTCGAAATGTAAGGAATATTGAATCTCGCCACGATGTTCATCATAACTTCAAAAGTCATCAATCATACTGCATGATGGAAGAGATAGGGAAGGATTGACCGGAACTTAGCTCTAGAGACTAAACATGGGTTCCACCACTTCAAGCCTCCAATAAGCAAAGTGGTGGTATTGCAGCGGTGTTCCTCATGTGGTGTGGGTGCACACGTCGACCCCTGCTTATGTTGGTTCACATATGAGTGGTCACCCACCATGTACTTGTGCATGGAGGTTATACCCAGCATTACTAACAGTTCCACCATCGTGAAGGTGCAAGAAGAGGATTTGGCTGTCACAGACCGTCCGGACTTCGCCGAAATTGGATCCACTTGACTTAAGTGTCACCCGAATATCAGTTCCATCAGCGTTTTAGACTCCCAGGTAGCAAGTAAAGCTTGTCTGGCATATCTGAGAGAATGTCTGTGACAACCTCAAGGACCTATATATATATATTGCTTGAATGGAATGAGAAAGCTGAATGCTCTTGGAATTCTTCCTCTTGCTCAGACTAAGAACCTGAGAGGGGGCATAGATTCAAATTGAAGAAAGACAGTTGTAGAAGAGATGTGTGGAAATTTGCCTTTAGCCAGCAGGTGGTTGATTGGTGGAACAGACTTCCATCTTTTGTTGTGGAAATTGATAGCTTAAATAAATTTAAGGCTGAGCTGGACAGGCATTTGGAATAAATGGAGGGATGATATGGGAGGTGTGTGTGTGTGTGTGTTTTTTTTTTTTTTTTTTTTTCTGATGCTGCATAAGCTTGCTTTCCTGCATCGTATGTCTCTACTAATGTAATTGCTGGGTTTTGTCATTCTCCTGAGGGGGGGGGGGTTAATCATGAAACTAAGGAAAAATATAACCTTCAAATACAGCAGATTACAATTGCCATATTTTTCTTTCCATAAGATGCAAAAAAAAATTTTTTTTTTTTTTTTTTTTTTCTCTCTCTTCTCTCTCTTTTGGAAAATGTTGACCAAAATTCCCCTGCATCTTATGGTCCAAAGGTTCACTATTTTCTCACAGTGATGTTTTATTTTTAGCAAAGGCCAGATAATGATCAAAACATGCAGGTGGCCTTCTGGAAAATCTAACTTTCTTTTTAGTGTGATGCCATTTCAGCAATTGACCATTTTTGTTTTATACAATGGTCAATTGCTGAAGTGTAGAAAATTCAACAATTTTAGAAGTGTAGAAATGGGTGAAAATGTGTGAGTTAATGAAACACATGAACAGTGTTGTTATCTTTCAAGAAATTTGAAATCAGAAATGCTCTTGATCGCACTAAAGATTTTACAGTAAAGCCTTTGAAGGGTGCAAATATTGAGATCACAGTATTTATAATAGATAAATGTGATGACAGCAGCAACAATGATTTTTTGGCTTTCTAAATAACATTCTGGAAGCTTCATGGTGCACCAATATTTTGTTTAGTGAGCACTTGCGAACCTGTGTTTCTGATATATGCAGTAAAATATATTTTCCCAAAATTTGCATCTTATGATCTGGTGTCTTATCATCCAAAAAATGCAGTAAGTTTGCAATTTCATACTTGAATAGAGAATGAAGGAAACCTCTGCAATAATTTTATTGCAGTCAACTGTAAAAGATGTAAAGACATTCTAAAAGTTACTAAATGTATGGAATTTAATAATAGTATATTCCCCACACCGAAACTCTTTTAATGCTAACTTCACTCCTCACAAATGGCGCCTCCGTAGCCAAGTGGGAAGGAGCAGCAGTGCGTAGCACACGCTTCTTGATTAGACCAGGGTTCGAGCCCATCACCACCAAATACGGAGGATGCGGAAAGGTCAGGGAATGACCACCACATGTCCTGGAGCAATATGGCCTTAGTTGCTCATGCTCCTAAAAACCAAATAACTAACTAACTAACTCACTCCTCACAAATGAGTGTCCTTGAGTAAAAGGTTTCATTGATCAGTTAATAAAGATTATAATGGTACTTTAGCAGCCTCAGTGACAACTTTACTCTGTGATGTTTATTTGTTTGTCAGAATTAAAGTTAGAGTGATCATAGCGTAGTTAAAAGACCTGTTTCAAATGAGAGTGAATTATTTGGTCTTAGAGGTTCTATTTCTTTCTTTCTTGTTGTCTCCCGTTTCCTCTCCGCTTGATCTCTCTCTCTCTCTCTCTCTCTCTCTCTCTGTCTCTGTGTGTGTGTGTGTGTGAAAACATCTTTGGTAGCACGTACTAAATTTTGGACTGTAGTAAAACCAATTTGTCGTGATTTTGCGACGCCAAAATGGTGTCATTTGATGTCGTTCCGCATCTTCATTTACAGCAATGACGTGATACGAAGTACCAAATCAAAATTAGTGTATTGGCCTTCTTAGCCAATATACGTACAGCGGACATGACATAATTTTCGGAAATAGTGTTCCAAATCAAGTTAGTGAGTTGGCATCATCAGCCAATTTCCTTGGCACTCAGGATTAAGAACGTAGGTTTACCGAGCTGTCTAATCATAGCGAATAGATCGCTATGTAGTAGGTTGAGTTTGGAATTGTCCATAGGGGGCCAAATTGATTTCAGTACAGCTGTTATTGTATTCTTTGGATTGAACTTTCACACAGGTAACTTTAGTATCTTTACCTATGTATTTGAAAGCCACCATCAAAGAGTCTCTCGTTCTCAATCTCATTATTTTTATTGCTACGTAAAGGAGATGATGTGGAGTAACACCACATCGGTTAGATCGTGTGAGCTTGCTCGTTGCCATCATCAACAGAGTCGCACAAAATTTTCTCTGAATGTTCTAAATTGTCCAAGATAAATTCTGGGAAATCAGAGTTCTTCTGCATGCTTGTCAAACAGTAAGCTCTGTAGTACGTTAGTTTCTCTCGGGGCAATTCTAAGATATTTATTGTCACTCCACAGCGTTTGCTGTTGAGCGATGAGACTTTCCTCGATAGGAACTGCTTTGCTTATGTCATCTTTACCCAAATTAATTTCCATGTGACTATCATCAAAGAATGGCTGATCTATCGTGATTCGATTCAATCGATAGAGAAGTGCGTGTCGACTAAATATTAGAAGCCACGGTTTAAACACTCGCTTTCTTACTAGCCAGTCAAATACCTCGACTTGCGTTTTATATGCACGTTTATACAACGAGCATCATAAATCTCCCTTGACAAGTGATGGACCATCATGTTGACTGAAACAGGCACATTGATCACTTGGCCCAGAATGCCATATTGTCTGTATTTGTGCACCATATTTGCATGAATGGTAGGTGACGAAAAATAAGCCTCTCTGTCACTAAATCCAACTTGGAAAATGTGATGGAATTTTTGGATAGACAAAGGCGTTCGACATTTAAATAGCATTGGAATGGTGTTGTTCTTAAGTGATCCTCTACAACTATTACACACAATGAACCCGTCAACGTCAAAATCAGTGCGCATCAATGGTGTATCTTTAGCAGCTGGTTTCTTTGTGTCGTTTTGAACCATAGACGAATGCAAATGTAGCATACAGAACAGAAATCGTTTATTATAAATCTCCTTTCGAACTGTCAATGCATGTTCTTATTTAAATAGTAGTCGGTAAGGAAAAGAGCTTGATCATTTAAACTCATCTGCTCTACAATTGGTGTGAAATGTTCTGCCATACATAATACTCATTTCGGGTACATTATTGTTAGATGGAGCGGCACTGCTAAATCCAACGCTTGTTTATCTTTTGCGCAATCTCAATACTCTTTTTCATTCTCGCAAGCTCATTACTGCCTCCATCTTTATTTTCGTAGGTTGGCTTGCTCAATACTCTTGACAACGCTCTGCATTTGACTTCGGCATGGTTGAACACTCAGTTATAGCAGTGTGGCATTCAGTCCCTTTCACTGATCAGAAAATTATTGATGTGAAAGGGAATGTAACGAAAATGCAGATTGCAACAATACAAATACTTATACTTGTATTGTTGCAATCATGATTGTGACAAACTGTTCAACAAATGGGTAATTAGCCTATAGACTTGGATTTCGCTAACCTATTCCAAATGTTGATTCAGTAGAGTAAGTAGCGGGCGTGAGCATAAAATGTTATGTTGTTCGTGCTAAATATTTCAGATTGAAGTATGATGCTAACGTACAAGGGTACACACATGATTTATTTTTATTTTTTTTTTTGTGAGAAGTAAGACAGGACTGAGTTTTAGGGGAATTAAAAATAAATACAGTAGAACGTCAGTTATGCAGAATAATTTGAAAGGCTGATCTGATCTTTTTCTTTTTTTTTTTTTCTTTTTTTTTTTCTTAACAGTAAGCTCCAGTTATAGTGATCACCACATTTGCAAATTGAATTTTGATTATAATAAGCAAAAGATCTTTAGCAGCTGATAAAAGATCAGGTTTACTACTTGTTTATAACAGATTGTACAAACAAAGTCCAATAAACTGAAAACTGCAAATTGTTTTTGTTTTATGATTGTGACCTTCAGAATAGAAAAATATCACAGAGACTACTGGGTTTTCCCCGAAACCATGAGTGAATTTTCGATTACAGCTAGGCCTCGCATAACGTGAGTTCAATTAACGCAATATTCAGTTAACGCTATTTGAAAAATGATACCACTTTTCACTTTACATGTTGCAAATTTCCAGTTAATGCAATCTTTTTTTTTTTTTTAATGCAATAGTTGAAAAAGATTTGAATCGTGCGTTAAGCTTACCGCGAGTCGTACGGTCAATAAACAAACGTTTGCCTGCTCCCCGCCTCGGTATGTTCCATCAACCATCGGAAGAAGACGTGTTTGTCAGACTTGCATTTAAAAATTCATTTTAAATGAGCCAGATGAAAATGTTACCATGAAGGAGATAACGGTAAAAGAATTAGATGAAATCTTTCGTATCAACAGAGAAGATTGTTGTCGGCTATCTGAAATTGATTGATGAAAAGAGAAAGTCAACACTGTTCAAATATTTCCGCAACAGTAATTTCTTCATTTTGTATTTTATGTCAGAGGTTCCCAAAGTTTCTCAGTTCGCTGCGCCTTTAACGTCTCAGTAACTTTTTCAAGGCGCACCCAGACCAAAAGAAATACCTAACAGTTTCGTTTAGTAGTTACGTCCAAACAACTTAATAAGAAATGCTGAAACTGTGAACTGCCTCGAGCTAGTAGTTCGCGCGGTGTCCGACAGATGTCGAGTATCGCTGTGTTTCCCTACAAAATTTAAAATATTCCGTGGCGCACATTTTAAGAACCGCTGTTTTATGCAATAAACATTTAATTCCATAATTATTTTCATTATCTTTTACATTATATACAGTTAAAAAGTTATTTAAAAGGTATTTTTAAAGTTCTTTATGGACATTCCAGAAGGTCAAGGACCAATTATAATTTTTCCTATTGGTTATTATATTCGATTAACGCGTTTCCGTTTTGCACGATGTGCTCGCGAGACGAATTAATCGCGTTAATCGAAGCCCACCTGTAGTTTAGCTGCAGATTCGGTAAGAATGATATTGGCCCGAAACTGTGATTTATTATTTTTCTCAATTTTTTACAGTAAAATGTGAACAAAAGGAAAACACACAATTTTAACAGTGCAACAAAAGACAGAAATTATTAATAGAATTAGAAAAGGTGAAAATTTACAAAATCTCTCCATATAGTTTAATGTGGGGACTTCAACAATTTGCAGCATCAAGAAAAATTCCAGTTTGCTTCAGTTATAGCAAATTACAAGAAACAAAATGTTTATAATTGTGATGAAACTTGCTTTTGCTTTAGCATTAGCATTAGTAGAGGCATTTGATGCAAGAAAGCAAGCTTATACAGCATCAGCCAAAAAAATACAAAAAAAAAACCACTTCCACTTCCCCCCTCTGTTCATTCGAAATACCTGTCCAGCTGAGCCTTAAACTTATTTAGGCTATCAACTTCCACGACAAGGGATGGAAGTCTGTTCCACCAACTAACCACCTGCTGGCCAAAGGCAAATTTCCGCATGTCTATCCTACATCTGTCTTTCCTCAATTTGAATTTATTCCCTCTCAGGTGATTATTCTGAGCAAGAGGAAGAATCACATCAGCATTGAGCATGCTCAAACCATTCAAGGCTTTGTACACCTCTATCAGATCACCTCGCTGGTGCCTAGTCTCCAGACACTGTAATTTGCAAAACATAAGCCTTTCTTCATAAGAGCACCCCTTTGTTCCATTCACTAATCTTGTTGCCCTTCTCTGTACTCGTTCCAGCAGCTCTACATCCTTCTTGAAATGAGGCCTCCAGACCTGTATACAATACTCTAGGTGTGACCTGACCATTGCCTTATACAAGGGAATAATCACCTCCTTATCCCTGCTAAAAAAATTCCTATATATCATTGACAATACACCAAGAGCTACTCTTGCAGCCCATCAGCACTGCTCAGAGTACTTCATATCTGCCTGCACAACCACCCCCAGGTCCCTTTCATTCTCTACCACTGTCAGTGTTGTACCACAGAGTTGATACGTTGCTCTGGGGTTGCTGTTTCCCATATGTAGTAGTTTACATTTGTCAATGTTAAACTTCATTTGCCACCTCTCAGCCCATCTGCCCAACCTTTCCAGATCCTGTTGCAGCAGCATAGTGTCAGTAGTGTCCTTGACAACCCTGCCAACCTTCGTATCGTCTGCAAACTTGGACATTAAGCTTGATATACCATCATCAATATCATTTATAAATACAGAAAACAACAATGGACCCAAAACTGAGGGACTTCACTAATAACATTAGTCCATTGATTACCACTCTCTGTCTTCTCCCCCTCAACCACCCCTTTATCCATAGCAGCAATTTGCCTCCAATGCCACACTGCTCCAATTTGTGCAGCAGTCTTCCATGTGCAACAGTATCAAAAGCCTTTCTAAGATCCAAGTATATAATATCAGAGTTATTCCCTGCATCCAGTTCTTTTGTGACTGCATCATAGTATCCAATCAAATTGGTCAGGCAAGACTTCCCCATAACGAAACCACGCTGTGTCCGAGCTATAACTGAATTCTTGTCTAGATGATCCTGCAGTGCCTCCATTAATTTTCCTGAAACAGAAGTTAAACTCACAGGTCTATAATTACTTGTCAGCCTTTGATCCTCCTTTGTGAATTGGGGTCACATTTGCACATCTCCAGTCTGTGGGTACCTCCCCTCAGTGCAAGGAAGGTCTCATAATTATGGCTAATGGTTTGCTTACTTCCTTTGCTGCCTCCTTTAATATAACTGGATAGATCCCATCCACCCCAGGTGCCTTTCTTGTCTTTATCTTTAACAATTTCTCCTCCACTTTACTCTCAGTTATTACAAGATTCTCTAGCTTACTGCCAGAGTTGAATACACCTCTGCCATTCCCCTCGCTGAATAACTCCTCATGTGTGAATGTCGATGCAAAATATTCATTTAGTTTGTTAACTACCTGAGCAGGATCATTAACAGTTGACCCATCGATATCAAGTGGACCAATCTGATTTATCCCCTTCCTTCTAGAGTTTAATAAGTAAAGAACTCTTTGCTGTTTTTCTTTGCATCCCTTGCCAAAGATTTCTCGTAATCTGCCTAACCTCCTTTGTAACTTGGTTACAGATCAACTTGTATCTATCATAGGCTTCTGTGTCATGTATTAATTTGTATGTATCCCATGCATGTTTCTTCTCTGCCATATGCCTCATCAGTTCATCTGACATCCATTTAGGCCTAAACCTTGAACAATATTTCTTAGTTGGTATGTAAAGCCTAGTAGCTTCCAAGATAAGTTCTTTGAATGCTTCCCATTTTGCATTTGCTGTTGTTAATATCGTCAGTTGGTCCCACTGTATAGAATTTAAATACTGTCTCAGTCCATCGTAGTCGCCTTTACGAAAGCAATAACCCTTCCCTTTACCCCTAATGGTAGTTACCTCTTTGAGTAAATCCCACTTCAGCACACTGTGATCACTGCCACCTAGTGGTTCTTTTATCTGCAGATTCTTAATGCATGAAGAATCACTGTTGATAATCAAATCAAGAGTATTATTCCCTCTAGTTGCCTCCCGAACATGCTGATGTAGAAAACAATCATCCGATAAATCCACAAAAGCCTTGCTAGTGTGCGAGTGACCAGCCCTCAAATTCCAGTCAATATCTGGGAAATTAAAATCTCCCATTATAAGACTCCCTGATTTACTGGCCCACTCTATTTCTCTGTACAGTTTCTTATTATACTCATCAGAGTCATTAGGCCTATAGCACACTCCTACTCTCAATTTTGATCTCCCAATGCTTATGTCACACCAAACTGACTCGACACTGCACTGTCCAGTGATGTCCACTGGCTTCACTTCCTTGGATTTTATGTATTTCTTAACTAATAGCATAACCCCTCCTCCCTTCCTATCCTGTATGTACACATTGTACTCCCCGAATTCCAGTTCTGCATTCCTTATATCTGTGTGACACCATGTCTCTGATATCCCAACAATATCTGCTTTTGATGTTTTGAGCAATACCTCAAATTTATTTACTAAACTCCTAACATTGGTGTACACGGCTAATTCACGGCTTTTTTTCAACAGTGACCTGTACTTGTTAAGTAATTCTGCCGGTCTCCTACTCTTGATATCATTAGTGCCAACGTGTACAACTATATCACCTTTTGTGCCCTTAAAAGATTATATCCGCTCTGCAACGTCATCAACCTTTGCCTCTGGCAGGCATACCCTAGTCCTATTCCACCTATCCTTTTTTACAAAGCATGTTCCCTGTTTCCCTGACAATTGAGTCACCAACCACTACTAGTTCCTGTGGGACCGGCGCATTCTGCTTTGGGGGTTGCCGCTGTGTTGTGTGATGACCAAGTGCAAGCTCTGGTGTTGATGTGGGCAGCTGAGAGCTTGATGGGGCCCCTCAATTTAGTTCCTTCGAGGGCATCCACCCTGTCCTTCAAGCTCTCATATAGGCCCATAACAACGCTGAGTTGCCTGATTTCGATACACTCCTTGCATCGCGCACACACACACAAAGACCTCCCCCATGGCAATATCATGTCCTGTACCTGAATGCTCCACAAACATCATGCAAGCAGTGCATTTTAAAAGGCTGTGATTCAGAAGACAACTGCGCCCCCCCCCCCTCAGTTCTCCTCTGAGCCACAGTACTTCCATTAGCTTGAGCCTTTTGCTTTGCTGCTCTGGTCATGATTTTTATTAATTTCAATAAAATTTCAATTTCAGTTCAAAATTATAACCCTAAACTTGTATCCCAACACAGTTATAACAGTATATATATTTTTCAGTGTCAAGTATTAATTATCTACAAGTTCCCTTTATATAACTTCTGTATCAGTTATGTATTAATTAATTATGTTACGTGTGTAATCTAAGTCGTTATATGTATTTAGTTAAAAGTACAATTTAATTGACAACGAAGTGCAACAAGTTTAATAGATTCTACCGCTCAACTGACAATATTATAACCTATACTATACTAACGCTATCTATGACAAAGGCGACAAGTTACAAACGGTAAATGTACAGACACTTAAGTATTAATTAACTTTCAAATGTCTCTGTCTCGATTTAGAATAAACTAAAGATCCTTACTAGGTCTATAATCTACTTACAGAAAATAATTTGATGTAAAAAATATTCAATAAAGCGGCTAAATATGGCTAAAAAACTTCTCATTCAGCGGAGTTTCAACTTGTAAAACGTTTCTGTTTTCCGAGATTGGTTTATAATTTTTCTTATTTAATTAATTGTAAGGTAAGATTAAATTTAATTAAATTCTGGTAAGATTAAATTTATTTAATCTCACCAGAAAAATTATCCGGAAAATTTTCCAGTTCTGTTATCTGGAAATTTGGCTATCCAGAAAAGGTCTGACATCAATTATTCCGGATAACTGACGCTCTACTATAAGGGTTTCCCCCCCCCCCCCATTGAAAAATTTGTTGCAAATCAGAATTTAAGGAATTTGTGGTGAATATTTGAAAAGATGAAGCTTGTTGTGCACTGCAGGTTCCTCAGACTGGAGGGTGGAATGTAATGTTATCATCAGCAAAGTATGGGTAGGATTTCCAATCAATGGAAAAGGGTAATTAATATACATGAGAGAAATTGAATCTTGGGAATGATAGCATTAGGGCAAAAAGTTAAAAGAACATTTGACACCATCTTCCATCACCCACAGTGATAATTCAGAGATAAAACTGGATATGTAGTTGCAAAAAACAATCAAGGACCATAAGATGGGAACTTATTTAAAAGACCTTTATGCCAAGCATGATCAAAAACCTTAGAAATATCAAAAAAATGCTTAAGTTTTACCAAAGTTTTCCACTTAATTTGTCCATAAAAAGTAACATAACCAGCATCATCAATGGATCATCTTTGACAGAATCACCAGTGCTAACGCTTTGATCTTTGATCAGGTGGAAGTTTCAAGATAGTTTAAAGTTTAAGAGATTAATGGATTTTTCCGTTACTTTGGGAGGAGCACAATAGGTCAATAATTAGGTTGGGGTGGCTTGGGGGCTGGTTTGCATCCAGCCACTTCCTGAAAAGATATGTGTATAATTTTTAGGAACTGGCTGGATTTTAACTCCCTTTTAAGCAGAAGGAAAAAACACTAGAGGTTTAAGAAGGCAACACAGGATAGCATAGTTTTTGAGAACAAATAGAAAATATCAGGACTGGAACTTTCTTGGCGTCAAGATTGGTCAGAATTCTTTTAACATCGTTCTGTCAGAAGATACTGATATAGAGTGTTATTGAGTACAACAGGAAGTGAGTTACGAAATCATCAGTACATGAGGTAGAAGAAAAAAGGATGCCAGTAAGTTGTCCTTGTCTTTAGCTGAAGAGGCAGTAGAATGATCAGGTTGTAACAAAAGTGGGAGTATAGATAGACAAAAGTTGTGGTCAGTAGCTTCACAAGATACCAGAAAGTTTGACAACTATTTGGACAAGAAGAAAGTTTATTGTTTGGAGTGATTAATAACTGTTTTACAGTTATTAATCACTCCAAACAATAAACATTAAACATTACAGTGTAGGCAGAAAATGAAGTTGGAAATCCAAGTTGTGATGTGAAGTGCGTAGACCACTAACATTTGAACAGCCTTAGCACATTTATTGGAAACCAATGTTTCCAATAAATGTGCTAAGCAAGTTTATTGTTTGGAGTGATTAAGTTTGGAGAAAAGACCATCACCAACTTAAGGTTCTTGGTGACAAAAAGATCAAGGATGTTGAATATCTGGTTAGGATTCTTTTTTTTTTTTTTTTTTTTTTTCCCCTTATGAAAACCCCAAAGATGAGAGGAATTAGAACCTATAATACTTAATACATACCATACATGGGTGAGAAGATGAAAGAAGATACTTGTTGACATCAGACTTAACTTTCTGTAGATTGTATTTTTCAGGAAATACATAGGAATGGAGGTTGTTCCAGAAAGCAGAGGTTGAATGAATAAAAGAGGAAGAAAAGTTGGTTCTGTGAAGTTGAAGTTAGACAGTAAAAGGATATTGACTGGGTGCAGTACAGGTCAAACTGGTTTGGAAGAGACAGCAGGAATTATAGAAGCCAATTCGAAAGAACAGTGCCCATGGAAATATCTATAGAAAGAGCATGCAGCAGAAACAGCAGAACGTCTGTGAGACAGAATGGAGAAACTTTCTTAGAGGTGAGTCTTAAATTAACCTAAATGCCCTCTTTTGAATGTAATCTAGAAGCTGAAAGAGGTTTGCTTGGTATTGCCCCAGATTTTGGAACAATATTCCATGGTAGGACGGATTTGTGATTTATACAGAATGAACAGATTTGGAAGAGAACTAATGCTAAGTGCTAAATAGGGGACCAATTTTTTAGATGCAGAGAAAGCATTGTGAGCTTATGCCAAGAGAGATTAGAAGTCAGGGTAATCCCCAATACAGATGTATGATCTTACCTAGAAATCAGAGTGTCATCGAAGATAAGTGTGGGAGCAAAAGAATCCTTTTTGTGAGATAAGACAGGATTGAAATCAACTAAATTACCTTTTCCCCACTGGAGCAACTACCTGGAAATCAGCATTTAATGAATTAATAGTAGATATGTGAGAAGTGGAAGCTGTTTATGCAGAACAAGGTTTCTCAAACTGGAAGATGCAATGCAGTGTGCTATTGTTGTTGCAAAACTATGGATAGGATTACCAGTCAGTGGAAGAAGGTAATTAATATACAAGAAGAAAAGAGTAGGAGAAAGAACTGAACCTTGAGGAACACCAGCATTAGTGGAGAAGTTAAAGACAGAGAGGCATCTACCATCACCCACAGTGAGCAGCCAGAGAGAAAACTGGATACCCAATTACAAAAAACAGATGGAAGCTTATTTAGAAGACCTTTATGCTAAACACAATAAAAAACCTTTGAAATGTCAAGAGCAACTGCTTGAGTTCCACCAAACTATTCCATTGAATCTTTCCATAAATGGTTAACATAGGCCAGAATATCACCATTCGATCAACACTGACAGAATCCATTCTTACAATCATTGATGAGATGGAAGGTTTCTATATAGTTTACGGGTTGGTGATTAATTGATTTCACCATTACTTTAGATAGATTAGAAGTAAGTGCAATGGGACAACAATTGAATGGGAGGGATTTGTCATCCTTTTTAGGAACTGGCTGGATATGAGAAAATTTCCAAGCAGGAGGGAAATGCCTTTGGAATAAGAAAGAAAAAGGTTGGCACAGAACAGGAAAGTTCAGGAGCACAGGTTTTGAGAACAAGTGGAGAAATACCATCCGGACCTGGATCTTTCTTAACATCAAGATTCATCAAAATCCTTTTGACGGAAGACCACAGGAGGTATTGAATGGAATGTACTGTGAATGGCTGGAGGTGGTATACAGGATCATTAATACACAGGTTAAAAGAAAAGTAGGATGCTAGCAGGTCAGCTTTATCTTTGGCTTAAGTGGCAATAAAACCATCTGGTTTAGACAGAGATGGTCAAAAGTTGCAGCCAATAGCTTTGGCAAGAGACAAGAATGCAGCACCTCAGTAGCCAGGTGGGCAGGAGCAGCAATGCGAACCAGTGACCACCAAATATGGAGGATGCGGAAAGGTCAGGGAATGACCACCGCATATCCCTGGAGCAATATGGCCTTAGTTGCTCATGCTCTTAAAAACTAAATAAGGAACAAACAATAACCAGACAAGAATGCTCGACTACCATTTGGACAAGAAACAAGTTTTCTACTCTTAGCCTGTTGGAAATCTAGTTTGGACTGGTTAATAACTGTTTTACAATTGTTGTAGGCAGAAAATGAACTTGGACATTTGGATACAAGCCAATTGTGATATGCAACATTCTCATCTTGAACAGCACATTTATTGGAAAACCAAGGTTTAGATAAGGGACAAGATTTTATGGTGGAGTGTGGAATAAAGGATTTCATCGCTATGAGAATAATTTCACTGACACGATCTGTGAAAATGTTGACATCAGAAGATTTGAAACGGTAATCCAATCAAAGAAAAGAAGTCTCGCAAATCATCTCATTTTGCATTTGTGCATTACCAAACAACATGAGGTTGAGAGTGGTTACAAGAGAAAGGCTCCATTGCAGAAGAGACCATCACCAAGTTGTAATCTGAGTGCCTAGAGGACCGGCGCCTCCGTAGCCAGGTGGGAAGGAGCAGCAGTGCGTAGCACACACTTCTTGATTAGACCGGGGTTCGAGCCCGTCACCACCAAATACGGATGATGCGGAAAGGTCAGGAAATGGCCACCGCATATCCCGGAGCAATATGGCCTAAGCTGCTAATGCTCCTAAAAACCAAAACAACAACAGCCTAGAGGACCAATCACTTTGACTGTGTACAGCCACTCCCCAACTTGCGTTCCATGGAACTCTACATGTGTCAGAATTTCCCCATGCATGTGCAGCACTTGCAACTGTGCTCACAAAAAAGAAACATTTGACTAACATGTAAATAGAATTATTTATTGTATTTATTCAATTTTTTTATCTCATGCGCAGGAAAAATTACAAAAGCATGCAATTTAAAAATTATAAAAGAGAGAAGACAGGCATAGCGTCAGTAAGTTTTACCTCTCGAGCATTGTTGCCAGAATCGACATCTTCAGCTAATAAGTACACCACTGCTGAGGTTGTGAGGGCTCCGGAGATTTAGAAGGGGTTGGCCACTGAACCTTACGAAAGAACATATTAATGGATGACTGAGCGGTGGCTTTTCTTCGTAGATTTCTTTGTAGCATGCAAGCTTATCATTCACCCCTCTGTTAACTTTTAAGGATCATTCACTGTCAGGATCCATCTTCTTAAACCTCACCTTTGCCGATGCAATTTCACGAAATGCCATTGCCATCTCTCTGGTGAAGAAGCATCTCAGCTCCTCATTTGGTTCATCTTGAGCTTTGTCAACACCTGCAAGTCAATAAGTTCTTCGTTAGATAATTCCTTCTCTTCTTCCTCTGTTAACTCCTCCACATCTTTGGCATCAACTCCAACTGAGGTAGCTCTGAAACCTTTATAATCTTATCTGTAACCTCTTCACATGATTCATCTTTTTCAAATCCTTCGAAGCCTTTTACGTGCCGTGGGCATATTTTCTTCCAGGTGCCATTTAAACAACTTTTAGTAATTTCTGCCCAGGCTTTATTAATATTTAAGATGGCGTGATAAATATTGTAAGACTGCCAAGAGTCTCTTAACTTAATTTTTCTCACCATCTACTGCAGACAATGCCTGAGTAGATGTGCGTAAATAGTATGCTTTTAAATTCAAAATAACACCCTGATCCATAGGTTGGATGAGTGAAGTAGTGTTTGGTGGTAGAAATGACTCTCGCGTTCGAATTGAAATCATTTAGATGTGTACAATGTCCACAGCATTTATGCCAATCCTCAAAGGAAGATAATGTTATCCACGCTCTCTTATTGGTGCCCTTAAATGCATGAGGATTTCCAGAATGGTACACAAGCAGTAGTTTTAATCTTAATCTGTAATCTCCCACTGCATTGGCCACAAGCAAGAGCATGACCCTATCTTTTGAAGCCTTGAAACCTGGCAATGTGTTTGATCCATCATTTTTTTCCAATACAGAGCGGTCTCGTCAACGTTAAAAATTTGCTGCGTTGAATAACCACCTTCATCAATAATTTTTTCAAATACGTGTTTCACAAAATTTCTCTGCAGCTTCAGAATCAGCTTTGGCGACTTCACTGCATATTTTACCGCTGTGGAAACCAGTATGATGCTTGAACCTATTAAACCACCTGTTGCTTGCCACGCATTTTGGTTGGGATTCGCCGTACTTATCCTTAATATCTTTATAAATACTTGTTGCTTTTGCTTGAAGGAGGCACTCTCTTCTGAATCTGATTTTCCATCCATATTATTAACAGCTGTTCCATCTTCGATATAGCACCTGAACTTGTGATCACTGTTGATCCTTTGACATGTTCTTTTATACGTGCAGTGTCCTGTAAAATAGTATCCACTGTTGAAGCAGCGAGACCTAATTTCCTTGCAATAGATGACAAACTTTGTCCTACTTCGTACTTAATCATTTTCATCTTCATTTCTAAATCAATTTTGTTTCGTTTCCTGGCACTACCACCACTTGCACTTTTCCTTGGTTGCTTTCCCTTCATCATTTAATACATAAATAGGAATGAAGAGAAGTTTCTGAAAATTTGTTTTTTTATGATTGAAGATTTCAATGAAGAGGAACACAATTCACCATAATAGCATAAAAACCCACACAATTGCAGTTATCAGTATTATCGCAAATGCAATAAGATCGAGTTTACTACCTGTTTATAATAGATTGTGCTAACAGAAAAAGCGCATTAAACCGGAAAGTGCAATTGTTTTTATTGTTTTATGGTCGTGACCTCCAGAAACGTGCTTTAGAAAAATATCACAAAGGCATTCAAAATTGATTCTTATAATGAGAACATATGATAACAATGAAAGGGTAGTACAATTTCCTTTTATGACTTTTAGAGAGAGATATAGTTTAGTAATATAGCAAAATTTTCAACTTCCAAGGACTTGGAACAAATTACAAAAAAAAAACAATGTGTTATTGGGTTCGCAGTACGATATTTTCACGATACCTCCATTTATTCCTACAAGATGCAAAATACGTTTTCACGATATTTTTAAGTTTGCACCGGCCAGCAAAAACTTACGTGAAGTCAAATTTCCGTAAGTTGAGTATTACGTAAGTCGGGGGGGGGGTTCCTATATTTGTATTAGGCTGTTTTCTTTATTAATATTTGTTAAAATAAAGATTGATGCAATAAAGCATCATATGTTTAAGAGTGTAAATATTCTATATGATATTCGTGTAAATACACCATAGAAAACTCTTAAACGAAAAAACTACGTTTGTAGTTTGAAGGGGCATCATTTTATCTGTATTTCATATTGTACTCCTCCTTCACAACGAGTTGCCATGTATTGCACTACCTCGAATAAGTAACACTTCACTAAAAGTCTTCTCTTTTAGTGAAGTGTTACTTATTCGAGGTAGTGCAATACATGGTCGTTGTGAAGGAGTAGTACAATATGAAATACAGATAAAATGATGCCCCTTCAAACTACAAACGTAGTTTTTTCTTTTAAGAGTTTTCTGTGGTGTATTTACACCAATATTATACAATACAGCCATTGCCTTATACAAGGGGATAATCACCTTCCTTATCCCTCTAGAACATTCCTGTATATTATTGACAAGACACCATGAGCTACTCTTGCAGACCATCTGCACTGCTCAGAAAACTTCATATCTGCCTGCACAATTACCCCAAGATGCTTTTCATTCTCTACCACTGTCAGTGTAGTACAACCGAGTTGATACATTACTCTGGGGGTTACTGCTTCCCATATGCAGTACTTTGCATTTGTCAATGTTAAACTTCAGTTGCCACTTTTCAGCCCATTTGCCCAGCTTACCTAGATCCAATTGGAGTAGCATACTGGCTTTACTGTCATTAACAACCCTGCCAACCTTTGTATTTTTTTATTTTTTTTTTTTTATGTGAACCCCAAACACGAAAGGTATTAGAACCTATAGTACTTAGTACCGTGCTTGGGTTGGAGGTTGAGAAGGCGAAAGAAGATAACTTCTGTAGATTGTAATTTTCAGGAAATACGTATGAAGGAAGGTTGTTCCAGAAAACGGCAGTTGAATGAATAAATGAGGAAGATGAAAAGTTGGTTCTGTGGGTTTGAGGTTGGACAGTGAATGGATGTTGGCTAGTGGCGGCACGTGTTCGGACTGTTTTGAAAGAGAGAGCGGGAATTATAGAAGCCAAGTCAGAAGAACAGTGCTCATGGAAGTATCTGTAGAAGAGGCATGCAGCAGAAACAGTATGTCTATGAGAAAGCGAGTGGAGAGACTCTGTTAGAGATGAATCATTAATTAACCTAACTGCCCTCTTCTGAATGGAATCAAGAAGCCTGAGAGAGGTTTTGGGGGCACCACCCCAGATGTGGGAACAATATGCCATGGCAGGGTGGTTTTTGCGATTTATACAGAGTGAGCATCTGTTTGGAAGAAAAGTAACGCCAAGAGCGAAAGAGAAAACCAAGTTTTTTAGATGCAGAGGAAGCAATATTTGTAATGTGCTTGCGCCAAGAGAGATTAGAAGTCAGGGTAATTCTCAAAAGAGATATCATTTTGTCTAGTAATCGGAGTGTCACTAAAGATAAGCATAGGAGCAGAAGAATCCTTTTTGCGAGATATAAGACAAGACTGAGTTTTAGAAGGGTTGAAATCAACTAAGTTGTCTTTGCCCCACTGGAGAATTACCTGAAGATCGGCATTTAAGGAATTGGTAGCAGATTTTGGACATTAAGCCTGATATACCTTCATCAGTATCATTGATAAATACACAAAACAACAATGGGCATAGCACCGAACCCTGAGGAACTCCACTAATAACATTCGTCTACGAAGAGCGATGTCCATCGAATACTACTCTTTGTCATCTCACGCTCAACCATCCCTTTATCCATTGTAATAACTTGCCCTTAATGCCATGCCACTCCAATCTGCACAGCAGTCTTTTTTTTTTTTTTTTTTTTTTTTTTTTAGTTGTTGGTGCATTGGCTTCTGAGGCCATAATGCACCTCCCAAAGTTTTTGCATTTTGATCTGATTTACTCTGATCAAAGCCTGAGGCAGGATTCAAACCCACGACCTTTGGATTGCCAGGCAGGTACTTTACCCACCTGGCTAGCCCGGTCAGCAGCAGTCTTCCGTGTGGAACAGTATCAGAAGCCTTTCTAAGATCCATATATATGATATCAAAATTATTCTTTGTAACCACATCATAGTATCTAATCAAATTGGACAGACAGGACTTCCCTTTAACAAACCCATGCTGTGTCTTAACTATTACTTCAATCTTATTTAGATGGTCCTGCAATGCTTCTTTAACCAGTGATTCCATTATTTTCCCTGGAACAGAAGTTAAACCAACAGGTCTGTAATTACTTGTCACCCTTTGATCCTTTGTGAATTGGGGTCACATTTGCACATCTCCAGTCCATAGAACCTCTCATAATTATGGCTAAGAGTTTGCTTACTTCCTTTGCCGCCTGCTTTAATATAAATGGATAGATCCCATCCACCCCAGGTGTGCCTTCCTTATGTTTAACTTCAACAATTTGTCCTCCACTTTGCTGTCAGTTATTACAAAATCAGTTATCTCCCTGTTAGAGTTTGTTAAACTTTGGCATCCATCTCCTTGAATAAGTCCACATGTGTGAATGTTGATGTGAAATACTCATTTAGTTTGTCAGCTACCTGAGCATGATCATCAATAGTCAACCCATTTATGCTATGTGGTCCAATCTGATTCATCCTTTTCCTTCTAGAGTTCACATAAATAAAAAACGCTTTGCATCCTTTGCCAAAGATTTCTCGTAATCTGCCTTCACCTCCCTAACCTCGTTTGTGACTTGATTACAGATTATTTTGTATGTGCCACAGGCTTCTGTGTCGCCTTTTAATTTATATGCATCCCATACATTTTTCTTCTCTGCCACAAGCCTCATTAATTCATCTGACATCCATTTAGGCCTAAACCTTGAACAGTATTTCTTAGTTGGAATGAAACGCCTAGTAGCCTCCAAGGTTAAGTCCCTGAAGGCTTCCCATATAGAATTCAACGTTGGTAACATCATCAGTTGATCCCACTGAGCCGACCGGGCTAGCCGGGTGGGTAAAGTACCTGCCTGGCAATCCAAAGGTCGTGGGTTCGAATCCCGCCTCGGGCTTGGATCAATGTACTGCAAAAACTTCTGTGCATTATGGCCACAGAAGCCGATGCGCCAACAACTACCAAAAAAAAAAAAAAAAAAAAAAATCCCACTGTATATAAAACTATCTGAGACCCCTGTAGTCACCTTTACAAAAGGAAAAGCCCTTCATTTTAGGTTTATAGCACACACCTACTCTCATTTTCCCTTTTCCAGCGCTTATGTCACACCAAACTGACTGAACATTGGATTGTCCTTCAACGTCAATTGGATGCACTTCCTTAAATTTTTGTGTTTCTTAACTAACAACATAAACCCTCCTCCCTTCCTGTCCCGTCTATCCTTTTTGTACATGTTGTACTCCCCAAATTCCAATTCTGCACTGCTTATATCTGTGACACCACATCTCTGATATCCCAAACATATCTGCCTTTGATGTCTTGACCAGCACTTCAAACTCATAAAACTTATTAACTATACTCCTAGCATTGGCGTACATGCAAGTATACTTGCATGTGTTTCTACTCTTAGTTACCCTAACACAGCCCATGTATTTACTTGTTCCACTATGACTCCCAGCAGTCCTGGAAATCTCCAGCACATTGCTTTCCAGGCTGCTGTTCATTCTAATAGAACAGTGCAAGAATCACTTTTGCCTCTGCCTGCGGCCACTGTTAAACTTTTAGTCTGTGTATCTTTTCCTCCCCACTTAACACCGCCTCGATAGCATCAGCAAATATTTTTTCAATTTTGATATATACGTACTTTAGTATCAAGTAAAAATAATTACAATCTTGATATGAAAGGAGACATAAAGCCATTAACCTTTTAATAAATTAATCTAATTTAAAGAAAGGATCCAATGTTCTTTGTTTCTTCCTATATGCATTTTTAACTACAGCCGAGACACTATCAGATGCAATAGTTGTTTCTTTATCAACATTACTGCAGGCCAACACATTCTCTATTATACACAATGCATTTTGGGCATCTTTTTTAGATGGAATAATATGTGCTGCTTCACTTTTTCTGTCAACAAAAACATCATCGTTTTGTTTGGTGCTCTGCAGCCCTTCTCCCGTGGAGAGCAAGCCTGTAAACAACTTAGAAAAACTGTTTTTATTCTTTTCTTAATTTAACACATCTTCATAATGATGCTTTTCAAAGTACGCTTAAGTTGTAGCTACCATGAACTGGTTTTGTTTACACAAAAGTAATTTCTAACACTTCACTAAAAGTCTTCTCTTTTAGTGAAGACTAAAAAGTCAGTGCCGTACTTCGGGAAGTGGGGAACTGGGTGGCCAGAAGTAATAATAGGGGCAATAATCCAACAACTCTGCCAAAGTCTGTATTAAACATGCAAAATAACAATATTTATTTCTCACGGGGTGAAGATGAACTTTGTAATACATATTAACAAATTTTGTAATAAACGGATATATTTACCTAGAAAAACCTATCCTTTCACGTGGGAAAAGTATATGCTTCATATAAATGAGTACTTTGTATTAACAAGATTTTACTGTAATTTCATAACATGAGTTAAACATTTACCTTCCCATATTCTCTTATTGTGGTTATTTTGGATTTTTTTTTACTTATTCGTCCTTAATTTTATTATCAGCCAAAAGGAAGAAGGAAAATTAGTAGACCGTAAACCTCAGTCTCTAGTATTTGTGGAAGGAACAGAAACGCACAGTCTATTTAACTTTTTGTTAAATAGCCAGTCTTGTATTTCTAAAACTGGACCCCTTGCTGGAGTTCCTCCTACATTGCTTTCACCAGTTGCATTTCATGGTGGCACTATGCAGTCCTTAAAGGTTTGTGATATTCTGTTAACATTTCAAAATTACATATTTTTAATTTGTTGACAAATTGCAAAATATTTAACTTCACACAAACAGGTCAACCCTGAACATGCATGCATATTCATGCTCTGAGTTTTGTTACAGTTTCTCTGGGCTGTAGAATGGTAGAAAAAACAATTTTCATTCCATTTTGAGATGAATGTCATATTGTGTTATTAGATGGTTTGATAGAATCACCTAATAACACACAATAATATGAAGAATTATATTTTTTATTTTAAAAAAAAGGTAATTAGGTACATGAAAAATCTGAATTGGGCAAGTAATTAATCACACTGCAAAAAAAAATGATAATAATAAATGTAGTGTAAATTTTTTAGCTAGTTGAAAGTGATCTTGGTTAGTGAAAGCAATCCTGAAAAAGTTTCAGTATTGCTTTCACTAACTGCCACCAAACATACATCTCTGTGTCAGATTTTGAAAAGGTGGCAACTGTATTAGAAACAGCCTGGTTCACTGTATTAGAAACAACTGCTAGAATTAAAAACACTTAATTATTATCACAAAGCTAAATACATCAAATGTATACAGGGTGTATTGTAAATAGTGGTCCAGAGTAAAGGAGTCGGTACACTGTGTTCTTAGGTATCACGTACAGGAATTTCAGTTACTTTTAGTCAAGATTCTCGGAAAAAAATAAATTTCATTTTTTTTTTAAATTTCTGTGTCTTGCATCACTAATTTGCCTATAATTTCAACAAATATCAATATTTTTTAATTCTGTTTTTTTATTATTACTCCTGAATAGCTGCACTATCGTAAACAAATACATTCAACTAATTTAAAGTCAAAGGTTTTTAAAGAAATTCATTTTTTTCCTATTTCGATACTCATCTCCAAAAAGTCATGTGACTTTAGGTGCATATTGTCTAAAAAAAATGTACTACACTGTCAGTGCCCATTAATTTAAAAAAATCATTATTAAATCAAGATTCTAAAATGGTACAACATTAATTGCTAACAATTCAGAAAAAAAAGTTATTGGCATTTAAAACAAAAAGCAGCTTAATTGCCTAAGATATTTTGGATTCAAAGCTTTTTTATTTTAAGTTCTTTGATTGGGTTTTTTGAAATAAAACATTCTTTTCAAATTAACTATTTATTTCAACTAAACGAAATGCTCAAAATGGCCACCATTAGCGGTGATGCATTCTCTGCATCGCCGAATAAAAGATCATTTGAGTCTGCGAGCAAATCCGTTTGCATTAATTTCTTCAGCCGCTGTTTGAATCCTTTGACGCAATTGTTCGACAGAAGTGATTTCCTCTTTGTAGACCTTTTCTTTCAGACACCCCCAGTAGAAAAAATCTAGGGGGTTGAGATCCGGTGAACGTGGTGGCCATAAAATTGGGCCTAACCGCCCAATCCATCTTTGTGGAAAAGTTTGATTTATTTTCGTACAATAACAGCGAAGTGAGCTGGACAGCCATCGTTCTGCAGCCACATTGTGTCTCGTATTTCTTGGTCGACATCTCAATAACTCAGGGAGGTCGTTTCGCAAAAAATTTAATCTTTGCGAATCTTGACTAAAAGTAACTGAAATTCCTGTACGTGATACCTAAGAACACAGTGTACCGACTCCTTTACTCTGGACCACTATTTACGATACACCCTGTATGTAGCATCGGGTTATGCATTCAGCTTTATGATATAATTAGTTAGGTTTTTTTTGTTGTTTTTTTTCTGTCATACTCTTGGAGACATAACAACAGTTGTTTTAGTAGTAAATTTTAGTAATAGTAGTATTAGTTAGTTGTTTCAATGCCTGCTTCTATAAAAATTAAGTGTTAGTGTTATAATGCCTGTATGATGTATAAGCATTTAATGATGCCTATACATCATAAAATAATATATAGTACATTTTTTTACTTAAAGCACAAAATGAAATACAAGAAATACTAGTATAAATCATAAAATATAATTTTACAATGAATATTACATGCCTTAATTCTTAATGCTGGCTAAATAATTAATACTGAATGATTTTGAAGGTGATGCATAAGGTTATGTTCCGTCACCTTTGGTAGTTAATTAACCTTTTTGTGTACATACTTATCAAAAGTTTATTGCACAGCAGTCTCTCTCTCTCTCTCTCTCTCTCTCTCACTCACAACATACATGGCCCTGTAACAAGATTAGTAATTTTGGATGACTGTTGACATCAGGATCCATCCTCTCAAAGGCTTTGCCACTCCTTTGGCAATATTCTTAAATGCTTCTACCATTTGCTTTGTTGTAAAGGGTTGTGCTGGTTAAACTTTAATCATCTTGGCTCTCTCTGCAACTTTCTGTAGCCTCAATGTTAACTCCTCATTTGTCAGCCTTCCATTTGAATCAAATAGATTTTCAGCATCATTGTAGAGAAAATATCATCTTTTAAGGTCACGGAAAGTGATATTGTCGTGCACATTGGCACTAAAACATTAAGAATAGGAGATCTGCAGAATTACTTAACAAATACAAGTCAACGTTGAAAAAACGTTGCGAGTTACGATTAAAATTGAAATTCTGCCCAGACACAATAAGAGGGAGTATGTGATGAGAGCATCCTTTGCCAAAGATTTCTCATAATCTGCCTTCGCCTGCCTGCTTTGTGACTTGATTACAGACCATCTTATATCTACCATAGGCTTCTGTGTCACCTGATAAATTTATGTGCATCCCATACATTTTTCTTCTCTGCCACAAGTCTCATTAGTTCATGTGACATTCATTTAAGCCTAAACCTTGAAAAAACAAGGTTTAGGCTTAACTGAATGATTCTTATTTGGTATAAAAAGCCTAGTAGCTTCCAAGATTAATTCTTTGAATGCTTCCCATTTAAAATTTGCTTTGGTAACATCATCAGTTGATCCCATTTTATAGAATTTAAAAAATCTCTGACACCACTGTAGTCACCATTATGAAAGCAAAACCTTCCATTTACCCCTGATTGTAGTTCCATCTTTGAGTAAATCCACATGTTAAGTGCTCATTCTTTTTCGGACGAGCAGGGCAGTTATCGACGAAAATATTTTTCTATTCTCTCGTACCATCTTTGAATCTACAGCTTTTAAACACTCATCAAAAAGAGCACTGGTCATCCATGCTGTTTTATTTTATTTTATTTTTTATGTAAACCCCAAATACAAGAGGTATTAGAACCTATAGTACTTACTACCGTGCTTGGGTTGGAGGTTGAGAAGACGAAAGAAGATATTTGTTGGCATTGGACTTGAACCTCTGTAGACTAATTTTCAGGAAATACATATGAAGGTTGTTCCAAAAAACGGCAGTTGAATGAATAAACGAGGAAGATGAAAAGTTGGTTCTCTGAGTCTGAAGTTGGACATTCAGTGGATGTTGGCAAGTGGCTGCACGTGTTCGAACTGATTTGAAAGAGAGAGCAGGAATTATTGAAGCCAATTCCGAAGAACAGTGACCAAGGAAGTATCTGTAGAAGAGGCATGCATCAGAAACAGTACGTCTATGAGACAGCGAGTGAAGAGACTCTGTTAGAGATGAATCATTAATTAACCTAACTACCCTCTTCTGAATGGAATCAAGAAGCCTGAGAGACTTAGATGGTCACCCACCATGTACTTGTGCATGGAGGTTATACCCAGGATTACTAACAGTCCCACCATCGTGAAGGTGCAATATTGTTCCCAGAAGTGGGAACAATATTCCATGGTAGGGCGGATTTGCGATTTATACAGAATGAGCAGCTGTTTCGAAGAAAAGTAATGCCGAGACCAAAAGAAAAAACCAAGTTTTTTAGATGCAGAGGGAGCAATATTTGTAATGTGCTTGTGCCAAGAGATTAGAAGTCAGAGTAATCCCCAAAAGAGATATATCATTTTGCCTAGAAATCAGTGTCACCAAAGATAAGCATAGGAGCAGAAGAATCCTTTTTGTGAGATATAAGAGAAGACTGAGTTTTGTAAGGGTTGAAATAAACTAAGTTGTCTTTGCCCCACTGGAGAATTACCTGAAGATCGGCATTTAAGGAATTGGTAGCAGATTTTCAAGAAGTTTAAGCTGATTGAGACAGGGCAAAGTTTCTCAAAATGGAAAGTGGAATGCAATGTGCTATCATTAGCAAAATTATGGATGGGATTTCCAGTCAATGGAAGAAGGTCATTAATATACAAGAAGAAAAGAGTGGGGGAAAGAACTGAACCTTGTGTGACACTGGCATTAGTGGAGAAGTTAGAAGACAGAGAGCCATCTACCATCACCCTCAGTGGGTGATCAGAGAGAAAACTGGATAACCAATTACAAAAAACAGTTGGCAAACCATAAGATGGAAGCTTGTTTAGAAGACCTTTATGCAAGACATGATCAAAAGCCTTTGAAATGTCAAGAGCAACTACTTGTTTCACCGAACCTTTCCATTGAATTAGTCCATAAATGGGTAGCATAAGCCAGAATATCATCAGTGGATCGACACTGACAGAATCCATACTGGCGATCGTTGATCAGGCGGAAGGTTCTAGGTAGTTTAAGAGTTGGCAGTTAATTGATTTCTCCATTACTTTAGAAAGAGTCGAAGTAATTGCAATGGGACGATAATTGGATGGGAGGGATTTGGCACAGTTTTTGGGAACTGGCTGGATATGAGTAAATTTCCAAGGAGAAGGAAAAATGCCTTTGGAATAAGAAAGTTAAAAAAGAATAGGAGTAAGTTCAGGAGCACAGGTTTTGAGAACAAGTGGAGAAATACCATCGGGACCTGGAGTTTTCTTAGCATCAAGATTCGTCAAAATCTTTTGATATCTTTCTGACGGAAGACCACAGGAGGGATTGAATGGAGCATGTTTGGGAATGGTGGGAGGTGTTTGACCAAGATCATTAATACATGAGCTGGAAGAAAAATGGGATGCTAGCAGGTCAGCTTTATCCTTGTCTGAAGTGACAACAGAACCATCTGGTTTGGACAGAGGTGGAAGCAGAGATGGGCAAAAGTTGCGGCCAATAGCTTTGGCAAGAGACCAGAATGCTCGGCTACCATTAGGGCAAGAAGCAAGTTTTCTACTCTTAGCCTGTTCAAACTCTAGTTTGGACTGATTAATAACTGCTTTACAATTGTTGCGAGCTTTGGTGTAGGCAGAAAATGAAACTGAAGAATTAGAAACAAGCCAATTACGATATGCAACATTCTTCTCTTGAACAGCCTTAGCACATTTATTGGAAAACCAAGGTTTAGATAAAGGACGAGATTTTAAAGTGGAGTGTGGGATAAAGGATTCCATTCCTGCAAGAATAATTTCACTGATACGATCTGAGCAAACGTTGACATCAGAAGTATTGAAACAGTAATCAGACCAAGGAAAAGAAGAAAATAAGTCTCGCAGGTCATCCCATTTTGCATTCTTGTAATGCCAAACAACACGAGGTTGGGAATAGCCATGAGATAAAGGTTCCATTGGAGAAGAGACAATCACCAAGTTGTGATCTGAAGTGCCTAAAGGATCTCTCACTTCGACCGTGTATTTAGAAGGGTTGTTTTTGAGAAAAAGATCAAGCGTATTGGCTGTATGATTAGGATTGTCCGGTATTCTTGTAGGTAAATAAACAATCTGGTCATTAGTGATTGCAAAAGCCTCAGCATCTCGACCTGCTGGGTCGGTGTGACTAGAAAACGGAAGCCAGCTGGAGTTGTGAACATTAAAATCACCAAGGAAAATTACCTCACTGTTAGGAAAGTTGGACTGGAGAAAGTCAAGTTGCAAAGAGAGGAAGTCAAAGAGCTCCAAGTGGTTAGTGGAGTTGGGAGAACGGTAGAGACAACAGATGAATTTGACATAATGAGGTAGAGAGATTTTAAGCCAGAGAAGATCAAAGAGAGGAGATTCCAAATTGCCAAGTCTCTGACAGGGAATATCAGAACGGACATATGCACAAGTACCACCTTTGAAGCGAAAGGAATCATACAGCAAATAATTTGGGCATCTGAGATGAGCAGTAGTTGAATCAACCGATAACTGAGATTCTGTCAGAAAAAGTACATGGGGTTTGGCAGACTGAAAGTGGAAATGGACATCGTTGAGATTAGAATTGAGACAACGTATATTTGTGAAATGAATTAGGAAGTGCTTGGGAGGTTTAGATCTTTTCACAGATAAGCTTGCTCTATTAGTTTGACAATTCATGGTATATTCAATAGTAAGAAAAAGTGGGTGGGACATGCTGTATGAAGTAATGAAATTTTTGGATATGGCGTACACGTGGTGAGAATATACCCAGATCCTTGACATAATGTGGCCTTGACAATGCTCCCCGCATACACACTACTCGGACTCCCTCCAGTCACTATCTGGCAGAGTAGAGATAGCAAGATTATACATTAGCTGATCCGGAAGCCTCCTAGAGAGTTACCAATAGGTTCGGTCCGGTCCGGTGTACTAACTAGCGGCCGGCCTGCGAACACCGTTTTAGAGCTGTACCCTCGAAATGTAAGGAATATTGGATCTCGCTACGTCGTTCATCATAACCTCAAAAGTTATCAATCATACTGCATGATGGAAGAAATAGGGAAGGGTTGACCGTAACTTAGCTCTAGAGACTAAACATGGGTTCCACCACTTCAAGCCTCCAATAAGCAAAGTGGTGGTATTTCACCGGTTAATGAGAGTCATCTACCACCTAGAAGTTATGAGCCTTAATCACCTCAATGTTATTTGGAAAACAAACATAAACTGCACTCTCAGTGTAATTCACATTGAGAAACTACTTTACAGCTTCTTACGTTCGAAAATAATACATTACAATATATAGAGTTGAAATTGGGACTTAAGAAACCAAACCTAGTACAGGGGAAAACACTTTTTCTCTTGGTTCTACTGTACATATTTTAGCATATGCTGATACATCACCAAAAGATTAATCTGCCATTTTTTAAAAAATGAAGCCTACTGTAAAAGCCTCTTTTAGGACTTGCTGGTAACTCATCAGAAAGCAGTGATGACAGCACAGAGACCACGATATTTTGAAGTTATCAGCCTTAATCACCTCAATGTTATTTGGAAAACAAACTGCATATAATTCACATTGAGAAACTACTTTACAGCTTTGGAGAACAGGTCTCGAGTTTTGGGTTGCACAATCATTCATTAAGTATTGGCTCAACCGAAAAAACCGATTTAAATAACATTTATTATAACACCTAAAAAAAAAAGATATATAAAACTGATGTAAAATAAAATAACGGTAGCTTTTGGGGCGAGATGTCACTTCTTCAGCTGGATAGTAAGTGGTGGTACATGTACGCCCAATCGACCCTTACATTGTTATTCCATGTACCACCATTCACTATCCAGCTGAAGAAAGGTCACCTCGTGCCAAAAGCTACTGTTATTTTCTTTTATTTTTCATCGGTTTTGTGTATTTTTTGTTTTATGTGTTATAATAAATGTTATTTAAATCTGATTTTTTTTTTTCAGTTGAAACAATAATACTTAATGAATGATTACTTTACAGCTGTTTGCTGTAAAAATTTATAATTGTTCTGAATGTTGTCATTAGAGATCTGCTATTTCAGGGACCACTAAATTCTTGAATGATTAATTATTAGAATGGCCTCCTGAATTTCAGCGGCTGTTTAAAGAAAGGAAATAGAAATTTGCATTTCTATTTCCTTTCTTTAAACTTTTTTGCCGTTTTCTACTATCTGTCAAAGGCTGTTTTGAGTTTCTCCAAATGAAAATTTAATAAGCTGTAATTAATACCAGTACCTCAGTAACACAAGAAAAATAGAACAAGCATTAAGGGAAAACAAAGGATTTAAATCAGCAGCCATGAGCAGTAATACAGAAAGCAAATGATACTGAAACTGAAGAATAGCGATGGTGTACTTATAAACAACAGAGAAGGCATAATTCAAATAGCAGAAGACTACTATAGAGAATTATACAAGGAGTAAGGGAATGATGCTAGCAGTGGGGAAGATGGATTGCAAATTAGCAACACATACAACATACCCAATATTCTTCCCAATGAGGTAGAACATGCATTGAAGAAAATGAAGAATGAGAAAGCCCCGGGGGAAGATGAAGTTACTGTAGAGTTGTTAAAATTGGGAGGAAGAGACATAACACAAAAACTGGCAAGACTCTTCACAAAGTGCATTAGAAAAGGTGTGACACCTAAGAAGTGGAATAATGCAATCATAGTTTTGCTGCATAAGAAAGGAGATAAATCAGAAATTTGAAATTATAGACCAATTAGCTTGTTATCCCACATCTACAGGTTGTTCACAAAGGTCATTACTAACAGATTAGAAAGAATACTTGATGAGAATCAACCGAAAGAGCAAGCTGGCTTTAGGACAGGATTCTCAACTATGGATCACCTTCACGTAATATCACAGCTAATGGAGAAAGCAAATGAATATAAAACACTATTGTGCCTGGCATTTGTGGATTATGAAAAGGCATTTGACTCCATACAGCATAAGGCAATGTTTCGGGCACTGGAAAGACAAGGCATGGATACCCCACATATTATGATTTTGAAGAAAATATATGAGGACGCTACCTCCTTTATTAGACTAGACAAAGACAGTAGGAAATTTAAAATCGAGAAAGGAGTTCGACAAGGAGACACAATATCTCCGAAGCCGTTTACTGCTGCCCTCGAGGAAGCTTTCAGAAGATTAGACTGGTCGCAGAAAGGAATCAATTTGAACAGAGAGTACCTAAACCATTTACAATTTGTAGATGACATTGTGGTCATAAGCCATGATCCCAAAGAATTAGAGGAAAATCTTAATCAGTTATGCACAGTTAGTAAAGATTTTGGACTAAAGATGAATATGGCTAAAACAAAAGTAATGATGAACAAGTATGCCACAGAAAGGGAAATAATGATTGAAGGAGCAGTAATTGAAAAGGTGGAGTCATATACTTATCTGGGACAAGTTATTAGCTGTAATAATGATAAATGGCTGGAAGTCAAGAGAAGAATAAATTTTGGATGGATAGCATTCAGGAAATATAGTCACATACTGAATAGAAATATCCCAGTTTGTCTGAAACGTAAAATAATGAACCAGTGTATACTCCCCACCATGACTTATGGAAGTGAAACCTGGGCACTCACCAAAAGAATGGAAGAGAAGCTGAGAACTACACAGCGTAGAATGGAACGAATTATATTGGGAATCAGACTGTTAGATAAGAAGAGAAACACATGGATTAGGCAGCAAACTCAAGTAAAGGACATTCTTATCAAAACTAAAGAACTAAAATGGTCTTGGGCAGGACACATAGCTCGAAGACATGATGACAGATGGACTAAGAAAATAACAGAATGGTACCCAAGAGGAGCTGGAAGACAGAGGCGGAGATGGATAGATGAAATTCATGAGTTTGGGGATAGTAAATGGATGGCCAGTGCTCAAAACAGAAGGAACTGGAAAGTTGCTGGAGAGGCCTTCATCCTGCAGTGGATTTAGGACAGGATTCTCAACTATGGGTCACCTTCACGTAATATCACAGCTAATGGAGAAAGCAAATGAATATAAAACACTATTATGCCTAGCATTTGTGGATTATGAAATGGCATTTGACTCCATACAGCATAAGGCAATGGCTGATGGTGACCTCGTGTTTTAAGTAAATGGAGATTAACTTTTCGACTGATTTTATGAAAGCAAAGTATTATTCCTCTGTGAGGAATAATACAGTTTTATTTAAAAAGTACAAGCAGTTGAAATCCTGCTGGCCACAAAAGTATACAAAATTTTACCAAGGACAAAAAAAAAGTAATTTTTATTTACAATGAAAACAATTACAATTTATTTTTAGGGTTAATGTTGGGCAAACACAGATGGTTTTCTCTTTAAGCAAAACAGAGAATATTTATAAATGCTGACAATAAAATGGAAATTTTTTTTTTCAAAAAAGGGGAGAAATGCGTATTGTCCACTTTCTTCTACAAAACTTCTTTATTTTCAAATTCTTCCCATTAACAGTCCCAAGTGTGTATTATAGAATGTTTCCCAATGTCTACTAATCAAAGGTTCCACTCTATACTAACATACAATTACACACCAATTGTTTAAACCAGTGGTTCTCAAACTTTCTGAGCCCACACTTCTCTTGACCTGTAAAATTTTTCTGCCACCTCCCTTGAAGAAAAACATCTAATTGTGCAATTTGTTATTTTTAATGTGTTAATACAATAATTATTAATACATGAAATAATAATCAGGATATTATTTTATTCTTAAAAAACATGAATGTGGTGTTTGTGCTTGCTTTTTATTGCATAATTCATCAGACCTATGTGCAATTTTCGAAATGGTGACACATTTCTTTTTGAACATTTAATTTTGATCTGTACTTAGATGACTGCCAATGCCAAAAATCCAACTTCATAATACAGATCAAATAGTAGTAGATATCTAATAGTAAAAAAAAAAAAAAAAAATCATTCTTAATACATTTTTAATATTTGCCATGAAAATCTTGTATAAACTATTACATTATCTGCGGACAATGTAATATGGTGCTTGGTAAATTATGGTGCCTCCCCTGGGCATTGCAATGCACACTTTGAGAACCACTGCGTTAAACTATAAAAGAGGAAAAAAAGTATTTTCTTATTTAAAGTCAATTTTGTTTTATGTTTTGTCAGCAACATCTATCAGTTTAAAGCTAATGTAATTGTGTGCCAAATTACACAGCAACAGTATTCTCATTAGAAACCTAAAAGATTTTTTTAATATATACTAGTGGGCTATGCCCACCCCCGCACAGGCTTTTCTATGTAAAAGACACCTGTCGAAACGCACTGGTCGATGTCTAATCAGGAAATTACCTATGTAATTATTTACCTGTGCATTTGTAGTGCACGGCATTCCCAAGGTCGAATAAATATCACGGTAAAATTCCAGAATGGTGTGCACCCTGCACCCTCCAACATGGAGGCAAGCAAAACAGTGGGAAAGCAGTGGTTGACAAGTTGTGACTTCCATATTAGTATTAGTAATGGCCATATGGTGTAAGGAAGCCTAAGGCTTATGCTGCACCAGCCAAAAATAAAAAATAAAAAATAAAAGATTTTGCATTGCTGACTCTTTCACAAATGTCACATTTTCTACTAGCAGCACAATTTCTGATTTTTTTTTTTTTTTTTTTTTTCTTGAAGTTCACAAATAAGCTGTGCATCCAGATTTTTGGTTGCAATTTAAAAAAAAAAAAAAAAACTTCACGGGGGTTTTCGAGAATATATGGTAATTAGAATACTATACCAACTGTTGCACTAAGACCAAAGAATCTTATGTGTCAAAAAATATAAAAACAGCTCAATGTTCTCTTATTTAATTTATTTCTTATATTTGGATATACTATTTAATGACAAAGGCAGAAGAAAATCTGCCAACATATATGTTGCAGTATGCAACATATGTTGTAATCAAACTGCTGTTGACATCTTTTTATAGGCAGGTATTACTGCACTACCTTACCTATTCATATCATTCTTTACAATTACAAATTTTAATTTAAATCGAGTGCAATCTGGTAATGGAAAAAAAAAAAAAAAAAAAAAAGACAGTGCAGTAAAATCTCTGATTTGCAAGATCTTGGGATTCATCATTTTTCAATGGTTCATATCAGTCCTTTATTAATGAGAGGGAGCTACTCTTGATTTCAAATACAAATAATGAAGCAAAGTGAAGTTTCACCCAACTGTTTTACCGAAGTCCTACTTTAAGTTTCTTCAATAATGCAATCCTTTCCACAACAGATCATGACCTGTTTCCCAACCTGTGGTCGACTTGTCTGCATAACTTATGAAAGTAGTTTGCAGGACTTGATGAGACAGAGCTCCTTTGCAGTAGGCAACAGTCCCTTCAATATTGATGGGAAATACAGGTGTGCCTATAACAACTATACTAACAATGTATATTACAGTGTAAGGTATGAGTAGATATCATTCACTGTGTTTAAAAAATAGTTATTAATATATTTGCGTAGTTTAATATTTTGTGGTTCATGACCTCTCCCTCAAATATAAAATTGGTCCACAGTTTCCATCCCATATATAAAAGTGGTTCATATCTGAAAAAAGGTTGGGAAACCCTGCACTAGGAGTTTTTCTTCTCTTGGATATAAATGGATATAAATACAGAAGTTACCATGATTAACCAGGAATCTCCTGAATAAATAGTTGAAAGGAAAGTTACAAGATTCTACTTGCGGTGGGGGGGCTCACTAAGAGAACTAATTTCAATACTTGTACTGTTTGCTGGATGTGCCCATTTTCTTACGAATAGCCAGAAAACAGGTGGTACCAAAAAAGAGTGGACTACCAGACCAGACCTGGGGAAGCTGATTGTTTTATTATTTTCAGTATAGTGAAATTCTGTCATGAGGTATAATTTCCTCTACAATTTAGAACTACAAACTGAGATGAAATAAATTCTTCAAATTGGCTTTGGGAACACAGTGACTCATAACTGCAACACACTAACCCATATATGTGACAAAGACTTTAACAAAATAAAATTAAACATTAAATAAAACTAATATTTAATATAAAAATAGAATGCACTGATAAAACCATGGAGTTAAAAGCAGTAAAAACAACACACCGAAACTTTCAAAGGTGACTGCTTCCTTTGTTAACAGTGGAACTTCACAGCCATGGTACACACTGAAATAATACCAGTAGGATCAAAGTATGTATTACTAGAGTAGCATGGGAATTATCCTCCACTCGTGCATGGAGACCGGAATTGGCCCCGAGATGTTCAAGGTGGAACCATTGATCCCATCCAAGGATCATGGTCTTAAAAAGGAGATGAATACGAACCCCCTTATCTCTATTAACACATTATGTTCTGAAGAAAAAATTCATAAGCTCTCGGGTCATTTCCGGTGCCAATATCTATGTGAACGAGCAACAATAATTGCATCACCTGAAGAAATCTGATGATCTTCCTCCCAGAAGTGCTCAGCCACAGCAGGTTTCTCATAATCAGTGGACTCTATTGCTTTTATATGCTCCCCAACTGGGATGAAAATCATTACAGGCTAAAATGATTCTTGACAAAAAAAAAAAAAAAAAGGTAACTTCTAGCTTTACACCACCTAGTGCCTACAGGTACTTTTCTCCTATAAAGTTACAATAATGATGTAACAGCCAGCAGAAAAATTGCAAAGACCTATTTTGACCGAATATAATTATTCTTTGGTAATTAGTATTCTAATTAAACTCTTTCAAACAAATATCTGTACAGTTTCACTATAAAATTACGCAGCCCCAAGAAAATTAAATGGAATGCTGGATTTTCCAGGTTAAGGATTACAAAAAGGTTTACTAGTTGTGGCAAACTGAGCCTTGCAGAGGCTACTTATATATTACAATTCTAAATTTAACGATTTGAACCACTTTGAAAACAAAAAAAAAAAAAAATTTTCAACAAACGGATATGAACAAAGCAGTGATTGGCAGATGCCACTGCGTTTCCACCCACTGTCCTCCTAGGGTGTTTTTCCCCACATTTGCCACTGTTTTTAAATCGAGAACTCGTTTTCCCATTTTAAAATAGAGGGATAAGCACCTCACCTCACCTTACTTTACCTAAGCTAAGTCCCCCCTCCCTCCTCAACGACACAAAACAATCAGAAAAGGGAGTTGCCTTCACCTGTCAATTATCACTGTCTTCCTCTCTTTCACTGAAGCCAGTGTATACTACACTGGACTTCAGCCAATATCACTATGTGATTATATAGTGATAATATAATTTACATAGGTCACTTAGGAAAAGGCCTTTTGCTTCGGGTTCCATAATACATGAGGAATATTGTTGCATCCGAAAGAGCAGGACTAAAATATTTAATTGAAATATTTGCAAACTATACAAATATTTAAAATATTTACAAATATACAATATTCATTAATATACAAAAAACATTACAATTGGAACATCAAATGTTAGACAGCGAATCACGTGCACAAGATTGGTGAACGTTGTGGAGGCAGTTGTCACTAATTAATTTCATATGTAGTGACATAATTGCCTCACCTTCTTCTCCCATTGGCTCGAATAAATATCACTAGGAGGAAAACATTTTTTCATGTATAGGTAGATATAAATATATAAAGTAAATCAATTGTTGAACCACGCTAGCTCATGATATATAGAGCAGGTAGATAAAATTATGTAAAAAATAATAACTGAACAGATTAATGCCATTGAACTAGTGATTAGACAGCAATCATCCTGTAATATAATAATGTAATATATGGGTGCTTGTATATGCAAAATTAGGTGTGTTGTGGGTCATGTGAAAATTGCTAAAGTTTTGTTTCAGCTTATTGGTCTACAAGCCAGAAAAGATTTGCCATCACTGCTGTAGCCTGTGAAAGTTGCCAACAAACTGAGGTCACAGGTTTGTCCAAATGCCATTCATTCGTATGATCTCATCCTATACTGCCACAATGTTTTATGCATTGTTTTACCTTGTAGATGCTGTGGCTCTTCCATTAAAAGTCAAGTAATCGCTGTCTATAGCTTCAGATAGCTTGAGTAAATATCCTTCATTTATAACATATTGAAGGTTGCTTTAACCCTCTGATCTACTGGTTGCAGAATTGAGGTTTTGTTTGGTGGTAGAAACACAACTCGGATGTTTCATACAACTGTGGTGGGTGAAGAGGGACTTTAAGAAACAGCAAGTATTTTAAAGGCATTCCTTTACCCTGGCAACAGTCCTTCAACCAGCTTATGAAATGGTGCCCAAAATTTGACTATAATGTGGCAGCTATAACCCAAGCCTTTGGGTTTGACATCCACAATGGGAAGAAACCACTTGATAATGCACTTCAGTAATGCCTGCGGATCTACGCTATTTTACTTGAGTAGTGGTTTCAACTTGCAGTCCCTCAGCCGTGACAAACAAGGAGCAGTTAGACATTTCTTAGCTACCTTAAAAGCTAGCACTGTTTTTCTTCTTTAACAATGTATGTACAGTCAGGCATTATTTTCTAAAATAAGGCAGTTTCATCAAATAACTACTCTCCTTAGAAACTCAGCGAATTGATGGCAAATGTCTCATGTTATATGAGAATGAAACGTAGTTGTACAAACATGGTATATCTTCAGTTGTGTGTAATATTGAGTAAAGTGAGTTTCCAGGAGTTATCTCAGTATTGCCCTATACACTTTAAATAAACTTACTTAATTGTTCAGGTCTTATGTCCCTCTTCTCTTTTTTTTTTAATCTTGCCTAAAGTCAAGTACCGTCTGTACTATAATTTAAAAGTATACTAATGTAAATCACATGCTGCAGTCATACAGTGGAAGCAGGGTACTGCTGGCCCTGCAATTGGAAGTAGGCTTGATCTGCTGAAAGATTGATGCACTCAAAGCTTGTGATGGCCAGTGTTGGGTATGTGCTTGCCATGTTTGTTTTGACATCAATTAGTGGAATTCTGTTAAATAAACGTGACTGTCAAAACTTGCCAAAAAAAAGTCTGTGTTGTAGGAAAAGGTGGCAGTATGGTCTCTTGTTTTTTTTTATTATGTGTTTGGGTATAATGTTGAAAATGATAGACATTTAGCTAGTACCTGACTTGGGTACTGTTTTTACAGTTAAAAAGAATTTTATTATTTAATAGAAAGAAAACATTCCTACTAAATACAATATAAAACTTCACTGAGAGTCATATTTCTCTTCCAATCACTGTTAATAGTTTTTTTTTTTTTTTCCCCTTTCCCCCCTAGATCCGTGGAGGAGTGGTGAAACTGAATAATAAAGATTTTAATGGCATTGAAGTTTCGGGCCCTGTGCTTCCAGGAATGATTTTTGGACTGTGTTCATTGCTGCTCACAACACAAGATGGTCAGTTTTCTGCCAATCTTTCGACACATGCACCAACTTCACCATTTGCCTGTTTATCACCTAAAGAGTCTTCCAGTGGTCCGTCATTTTTTGCAGCAGCTAATCTTAAGGATTGTGGATTGCCACTGTCTTTTGTTCAGCAGTTGTGTTCAAAAAATTTGGTTGATAAAGGTGGAATAAGTCAGATAGTAGTAGAGAAGGGGTTATTCTCATATAGTTGAAGGCAAAAACATGGTTAGTCACCAAAGAAAATTAGATTTGTGGTGAGAGTATGTAAATAATTTAATGCTATTTATTTAAGCCACTGTATTGAGTTATTGTACTTCCATTTTTGTCTCGATTTGAGCCATTTTTATGAATGTTTTATAGACTAGTTCCTACTCGCATGGGAATGAAATGTAATCATGATATAGTTAGACTTTATAATCTGGACAGTATTTTGACAATTTAGAATAGTTCACAAAATGTATTTTTAATCCAAGATTTTTAAATCTGTGTATATTGAAAAGGTATATCAGTATTTGTAAATATAATTTAAACATGGCATTGCATTACTAGAGATGCTCTAAGCATGTGACTGTTTATATATTTTATTTGGGAAATTATTAGAAATGTTTTATTAGTAACTTTTAATTGTATAGTAAGCTCTCACAATTTTTTATATATATATATATATATATATATATATATATATATATATATATATATAAAATTCTTGTAAGTTATGTATGTACATGCCAATACTGTATTTATCTCCAATATTTGGAGAAAGTTTCTGAAGTTGAACTTTATACACTGTCTCTCGCAAATGTTGATGGATGCTGATTCATTCAAATGCTATCATTCCATTATAACAAGGGTTCAGGAGAAAAAAGAAAACGTTATTTAAAGAGTCTGGCTTAAATAATTAGAATCTGTGATTTTTACTCATTTGTGAGTAAAACTTCATTATTATGAGTATAGTATGTGAAGCTCTCTGAAGGTTGGAAATTGAAATAAAGTGCAGTAAAATTCAAAAATAAAATTAAATTAAAAATATAATAATAAATTTAAATGCAATTTAAATATAACTAAATAAATAAAATTACACTTTCAGAGAACTAGAATTACCTCTTCCAAAAAAAAAAAAAAAAAAAACACATGCGCAAGTCTAGTTCCCTAAAAATTGGGTTTTTTTTTTACGTAACCATATCTAAGCACTGCTGCATACATATCAGTTTGGCATAATTGATATAGCCTGCGGTATCATGACAACCAGTTTTTTTTTTTTTTTAGATAGACCTGGGAACACTTATATGCCCATACATAATGTTGATTGATACCTTTATTTGAATATTAGGAAAGCATGTGAATAATAATGCATTTTAATCACAAAAAAATGACATTATTTCCAAACATTTGACAGTACATACAGAGCGAATAAGGTTATAAAATATGTAAGGAAATTATAAAAGCAAGAGAATAATAGAAATACATGTATACACAAAAATTATGCATAAAATTATTTACAAAAATTGCAAACTAGAAAAAACAACAACATTGCACTCAAAGGAAATGAAATTTTGGATTAGGTAACAAAATAAACAAAAAAATGAATATAAGGTCATGAAAATGAATATAACGTAGAGTCTAAAAAGGGTATTTATAAGGTCATGTACACATTAAAATTGTGTATTGAAAATTAGAAAAATTACAAAGAGAAGAACAAAATTACAAAATATAATTAAAGTTGAAAACATTCTTTTTACAGTATGGTAGATGTTGCTACTGGCAACATCTACCATACTGTAAAAATACATAAGGGAAAATATTTTCATTGCACAAGTTTAGGTACACGCAATAGGTACTCTATCGCGTGACCAGGCAAATCTTTGGACTTGAAAGCTTTGAATTTATGCTTCCACAGTAGCAGTTCAAAATTTATTATATTTACATTCACACTGCACTGCAAATCAGTCTCATAAGTTTTTATTAACTACTGTAATTTTTCATTTTGATTGTCTGGATAGGGCTTATTAGGTAACAAGATGTTCAGTGATTTCAAAATTTCTTTGTGACTGGAAAACTTACTGTACAATCGTAGAGTCTAAAAAGGGTATTTATAAGGTGACTTGGCATTCTGTCACTCTGGGCAAAGGAATTTCATAATTTTCACAGATTGAATCTTTCAGCAACTTTATAGCTGTGTTGTAAATTTTGCCAAACTCTGCAACAACGTCATTGTTTTTTTTTTTTTCCTTATTTTTTTTTTGTTTTTTTTCAATTACAGTTTGTCATTTTAAATGCTTCTCCTAAATCAATCGGTGAATACAGCATTGCACTCAGTGGCAATGTATAAGAATACAATGTGTGCATGAAAGTAATGCAATCACAAACACAGAATTTTTTACTGAATGAAGTAATAAAGCTACATTTTCTGGGTTTTTTTTTTTTTTATCTGTCCCCTCCTCGGTAATTCCAGGGGGGGGTGGAACGTTTTTGAATAATTCCACAACTACAATGATTGATTCGTGTCTTTTCACCCACCCAGTTGAACATACAACTGCTTTAATCTCTGCCTTTTTATATCAGGGCATAAAAGTTTATACCCATTTCCATCGTGTAAACTTATGAAAATTGGAATAATAAATCTACTTGCATGAATATATTAATGTAATATGTGCATTTATTATCTGCACGTTCCTCCCTCCTTTTGCACTCAGTGATGAGTTATCTTTTTTTTTTTCTCTCCCCCCAAATTCTGCTTGCAGTATACCAACATATCTTCTCTTAACTGATTTACCTCTCGTACTGTAACTTATATTTTAATTATAAAATTAAATATTTAAAAAATGAAGTGCTGGTCCAATTGTTTTCTGTATTTTTATTCAAGAAAGTATATCAGGCTTGTCTAAGTTTGCAGATGATAAAAGAAGAAAAATTAGGCATATGGGCTGAGAAGTGGAAATTAAAGTTCAGCACTGCAAAGTGTAAGATAATGCATATGAGCAACTGTATTCCCAGATTAACATACCAGCTGTGTGGCTGGCCCTCATGGATAGCACAGTTGGTAAAATCGCTGCTCTCCCCACACAGAAAAAACCTGAGTTAGAGTCCTGTCGATGACGTGGGGAATTTTATGGGCATTTGTAACAACATGGCTGCAATAGTTGGGCTCAAGTGAGGGTGGCATGGTTTTCCATCCGAAAACTTGGGATTTTTCGTCCAGCAAACAGAAAATTGACCAAACTCATAATTTACAGACAATATATACGAAGCAATATGGACTTAGTTGTTGATGCTCCTAAAACCCTATTACAACAGCAACAATCGTGTTGTACTATGCTTGGCTTAGTGAAAAATTAAAAGGACCTGGGAGTAATTGTGCAGGCAGATATGAAATTTTCTGAGCAGTGCAGACAGGTTGCCACACCAGCTGATAGGGTTTTGTCAATGGTATACGGGAACTTTTCCTGAAGGGATAAGGAGGTGGTTATCCCCATTGTATATGTCAATGATTAGGCTGTTCCCATATGTAGTAGTAGTAGTAGTAGTGGCACATGATGCAAGAAAGCAAGTGTAGGAGCTTATGCAGCATCAGCCAAAAAAAAAAAAAAAAAAAAAAAAAAAAATCACACCATTCCCTCCAAATGCCTGTCCAGTTCCTCCTTAAATTTATTTAACCTATCAACTTCTACAACGACAGATGGAAGTTTGTTTCAGCAATTAACCACCCGCTGGCTAAAGGCAAATTTCTGCACATCTATTCTGCATCTGTCCTTTCTTAATTTGAACTTATGTCCCCGTAGGATGGTAATCTGAACAAGTGGAAGGATCCCATCAGAATTCAGTGTGCTCAACCCATTCAAGGCCTTATAGACCTCAATCAGATCACCGCGCAGGTGCCTAGTCTCCAGCCACTGCAATTAAGCCTCTCTTGGTAAGAGAATCCCTTCATTCCCCTCACCAATCGTGTTGCTCTTCTCTGTACACGCTCAAGCAAATCTACATCCTTCCTAAAATGAGGCCTCCAGACCTGTACGCAGTACTCAAGGCGTGGCCAGACCATTGCCTTATACAGAGGGACAATCACCTCCTTTTCCCTGCTAGCAAAATTCCTATATATCATTGACAAAACCCCATGACTTAAGCCTCTCTTGGTAAGAGAATCCCTTCATTCCCCTCACCAATCGTGTTGCTCTTCTCTGTACACGCTCAAGCAAATCTACATCCTTCCTAAAATGAGGCCTCCAGACCTGTATGCAGTACTCAAGGCGTGGCCTGACCATTGCCTTATACAGAGGGACAATCACCTCCTTTTCCCTGCTAGCAAAATTCCTATATATCATTGACAAAACCCCATGACCTGCCCTAGCAGCCTGCCTGCACTGCTCAGAAAACTTCATATCTGACTGCACAATTACTCCCAGGTCTTTTTCATTTTCTACCACCTTAAGTGTAGTACCACACAGTTGGTACGTTTCTCTGGGGTTACTTCTACCCATATGCAGTACTTTGCATTTGTCAAGGTTGAATTTCAGTTGCCACTTCTTAGCCCATCTGCCCAAATTATCGAGATCCTGTTGCAGTAGCACACTGCCATTACTGTCATTAACAACCCTGCCAACCTTTGTGTCATCTGCAAACTTCGACATTAAGCCTGATATACCTTCATCAATATCATTGATAAATACACAAAACAACAGTGGACCCAACACCGAACCCTGTGGGACTCCACTAATAACATTAGTACACGAAGAGCAGGACCCATTGATTACCACCCTCTGTCTTCTCCCACTTAACCATCCTTTTATCCATTGTAGCAACTTACCCTTAATACCATTCTGCTCCAATTTGTACAGTAGTCTTTCATGCGCAACAGTGTCAAAAGCTTTCCTGAAATCCAGGTATATGATATCAAAATTATTTTTTGCATCCAGTTCCTTTGTGACCACATCATAATAACCAATCAAATTTGTCAGACAAGACTTTCCCTTAACAAACCCATGCTGTGTTTGAATTATTGCTGCAGTCTTGTCTAGATGATCCTGCAATGCATCTTTAACCAGCGACTCCATTATTTTACCCGGAACAGAAGTTAAACTAACTGGTCTGTAATTACTCGTGTCACCCTTCGATCCACCTTTGTGAATTGGGGACACATTTGCACATCTCCAGTCCGTGTGAACCTCCCCTGAGTCCAAGGATGCTCATAATTATGGCTAAGGGTTTGCTTAGTTGCTTTGCCGCCTCCTTTAAAATAACTGGATAGATCCCATCCACCCCAGGTGCCTTTCTTATGTTTAACTTCAACAATTCCTCCTCTACTTTGCTCTCAGTTATTACAAAATCATTAAGCACACTACTACAATTTGATAACCTTCTTCCATTTTCAAATTGTAATAATTCCTCACGTGTGAATGTAAATGCAAAATACTCATTCAGTTTGTTTGCTATCTCAGCAGGATCATCAACAGTCGAACCATCGATGTCAAGTGGACCAATCATATTCACCCCTTCCTTTTAGAGTTTATATAAGTAAAGAAATCCTTGCTGTTTTTCTTAGCATCTTTTGCCAAAGACTTCTCGTAATCCGCCTTCGCCTGCCGAACCTCCTTTGTGACCTGATTACAGACTAGCTTATATCTGCCACAGGCTTCTGCGTCACCTGATAATTTATATGCATCCCATGCATTTTTCTTCTCTGTCACGAGTCTCATTAGTTCATTTGATAACCATTTAGGCCTAAACCTTGAACGGTATATAAAGTCTAGTAGCTTCCACGATTAATTCTTTGAATGCTTCCCACTTAGAATTTACTGTTGGTAACATCGTCGGTTGATCCCACTGTACAGAATTTAAAAACTGTCTGAGACCACTGTACTCCCCTTTACGGAAGCAAAAACCTTTTCCTTTACCCCTGACGGTAGTTACCTCTTTGAGTAAATCCCACTTCAGCACGCTGTGATCACTGCCACCTAGTGGTTCCTTTATCTGCAAATTCTTAATACACGAATGATCACTGCTGATAACCAGATCAAGAGTGTTACTTTCTCTGGTTGCCTCTCGAACATGCTGCTGCAGAAAACAATCATCCAATAACTCCACAAAAGTCTGACTAGTGTGTGAGTGACCAACCCACAAGTTCCAGTCAATATCTGGGAAGTTAAAATCCCCCATTATAAGACATTCTGATTTACTGGCCCACTCTATTTCTCTGTACAATTGTTCATTGTACTCATTCAAGTCATTAGGCCTATAACACACTCCTACTCTTATTTTTCCTTTCGCAGTGCTTATCTCACACCAAACTGACTCAACAGAGCACTGTTCATCTATATTAACTGGGTGCACTTCCTTTGATTTTATGTTTTTCTTAATTAACAGCATAATACCCCCTCCCTTTCTGTCCTGTCTATCCTTTCTGTACACATTGTACTCCCCAAATTCCAGTTCTGCATTCCTTATATCTTTGTGACACCACGTCTCTGCTATCCCAACAATATCCGCCTTTGATGTCTTGACCAACACTTCAAATTCATCAAATTTATTTACTATACTTCTAGCATTGGTATACATGCTCCTATGCCTATTCCTTGTTACCCTAACACATCCCATATACCCAACTATTCCATGATGACTGCCATCCGTCCCTGAAACCCCCAACACCCCTTGCTCCAGGTCGCTTCTTATTCTAATAGAAGTTGGGCAAGAATCACCTTCACCTCTGCCTGCGGTTACTGTTAAACTATTAGTCTTTGTATCCCCCCAAACTAGCAGTTTTCCGACCCACCTAACACTGTAGCACAGTTGGTAAAATCAATGTCTTTACCACCCTGGGTGAAAATTTTTGTTGGCCATTTTCATGTGGTGGAGTTGGTTTCAAGAGAGGCTAGGTGGATTTTCATCCAGAAAACCGATCAAAGAACACATGCAATTTATACAGTATATACCGAGCAATATGGCCTCTTAGTTGCCGATGCTCCTAAAGAAAACCTACTCCAGGCCTGCAGACCTCATTGGAAGAAACTTTCATCTGTTTGAATAAATTCAGGGAAACACAAACTATTGGAAAGAATGGACAATGTCTGGAGGGTTTTTTTTATAAGCTTGCTTTTTTTTTTTGCATCATTTTCTACTAATACTAGTCCTTGAGTTGCCTGGATTAGTGGAGCAGATTAGCATATGAGACAAAATTCATTTAAAGGCTCAGTCCATATTTGGAATCTGCATGTGTTGTATTGATTTATTCTTTGACAGTTCATTGTAATGTAAATAAAATTCCCTCAGATTACAATGATAATAAGCATTGTCCATGAAGCTGAAAAGGTGATATAATACGATTAAATCTACCATAGACGTGGAGGGCTGAATGGCCCATGGTCAGATAGGAATTCTCTGCAAATGTTTAATGGTAATAGAGGCATATGAGCTTATGCTGCATCAGCCAAAAAAAAATAAATTCACACAACCATTCCCTCTAAAAGTTGGTCCAGTTCCTCCTTGAATTTATTTACACTATCAACTTCCATGACATGGAGTTTGTTCCAAAAATTAACCACCTGCTGGCTAAAGGCAAATTTCCACACATCTACAACTGTCTTTCCTCAATTTGAGTTTATGCCCCATTAGGTTCGTAATCTGAGCAGGCGAAAGAATCCCCTCAGAATTCAACGTGCTCCACCCATTCAAGGCCTCACACTTCAGTCAGATCACCTCTCAGGAGCCTAGTCTCCAGCCACTGCAATTTGCAGAACTTAAGCCTCTCTTGGTAAGAGGATCCCTTCATTCCCCTCACCAATCTTTTTGCCCTTCTCTGTACACGATCAAGCAAATCTACATCCTAAAAATTATGCCTCCAGACTTGTATGCAAGGCTTCGCCTGACTATTGCCTTATACAAATGGATAATTACCTCCTTTTCTCTGCTATCAAAGTTCCTGTATACCATTGATAAAACCCCATGACCTGTTCTTGCAGCCTGTCTACATTGCTCAGCAAACTTCATATCTGCACCAGATATGAAGTTGCCATTCACATGGAGACAAGTTATTCTTCCATTCAAACCTGTGTTGAGCACCTTTGTTTATTATCAGTAATATATATCAGGTCTTTTTTAAAAAGGGATCCAGTAAACATCTAGCTCTCTCCTGCTTGAATAACTCTTCATGTGTGAACGTAGATACAAAATATTCATTTAGTTCCACAGCTATCTGAAAATAATCATCTACAGTCAAACCATTCACTTTTAGAGTTTATATAAGTAAAGATGTCTTTGCCAAGAGTTTCTCGTAATCAGCCTTTGCTTGCCTAGCCTTTGTGACTTGATTACAGACTAGCTTATATCACCTGATAATTTATATGCATCCCACGCATTTTTCTTCTCTGCCAGGAGCCTAATATGACATCCATTTAGATCTCATTCTTGCCAGTATTAGCTGGTATGAACAACCTAGTAGCTTCCAAGATTAATTCCTTGAAGGCTTCCTTCCAAGGTTAATTCCCTGTTTTAAACATCATTAGTTCATCCAACTGTATAGGATTTAAAAACAGACCAATCTAGTCACCTTTATGAAAACAAAAATCCTTCCCTTTAACCTTAATGGGAGTTACATGTTAGAAAACAGTCCTCCAATAAATCCATAAAAGCCTTGCTAGTGTGTGAATGCCCAACTCATAAGTTCCAGTCTATATCTGGGAAGTTATAATCTCCCATTATAAGACTTACTGGACTATTTCTCTATAATTATTCATTATACTCATCAAAGTCACTCCAATAAAAAAAAGTCTACCCTGATTTTTGCTTTCCCAGTGCTTATGTCACACCAAACTGACTCAACATTGCACTGTACATCTACGTCAACTGGATGCACTTTCTTGGTGATGTGTTTCTTAACAGCTTAATCCCTCCTTTTCTGTACACATTGTACTCTCAAATTCCAATTGTGCACCCCTTACATCTGAGTGGCACCACGTCTCTGATATAACAACAATATCCACCTTGGATATCTTAACCAGCACTTCAAAACCATAATTTATTTACTATACTATCATTGGTGCACATGCAAGTAATACATTCACATGTTTTTTCTCTATAATACATCCCATTTATTTACTTGTTTTATGACCCCAACATTTCCTGAAATACCCAGCAACTGGCTTATCAGGCTGCTGCTCGTTCCAATAGAAACAGTGCAAGAATTACTTCCACCTCTGCCTGCGGAAACTTTTATCTATTAGTCCATGAATCCCCTAAAGCTAGCAGTTAAGTGTATCCCATTCCTGTAGAAGCTATCTCTCGTTTTAACAAGCACAAACCGTGCTGTGGAAAATTCTATCCCACGAACCCTGCACAATCTCTCCGAGACCAAATTTGTTGTGTTATGCTTTGGAAATTTTTACGTACCCACAGTTCACCTCTTATGGTATTCTAGTTGATATGAGGTATCAGGTACTGTGTCAATTTGCACACTGTGCTGGCATACTGCTTTATTAATTTTCATGTTTACACGGTTAATGTATGGTTTTTAAACACACCAGCGACTGAAACCACATTGTGCCATATATGTCTAAATTGCGTATGTTCTGTAGTTGATTTTTCAGGACATGTTTTCTACTTTGCTGGACGAAAAATCGAAGCTTCTGGGAGGGGGAACCGTGCAATCCTGTCGGACCAATTAATCTGCCACATTATGAAAAAGGCCCGTAAAAACTTCTGTTGTCAATGGAGAGTTTTTATTCTGGGCGTTTTCTGCCTGGAGTGAGGATGATGGTGATTATGACAGTTTACTACTCCAAAATGAGTTTATGTCCTTGATAGTGATAGTGAGCTTTCAAAGAACACAAACATGCATGTCAAGGTAATTTTATCATTATTAATTGGAGAGTTTCGTTGTGAGTTGTTTCACTGCTGCTACGACTTCTGAGGAGTTGGTAGAAGAATCATTAACATTGTAATTGCAGTATTACAGTTATTCACCACAGTAGACTTGTCATTACTTGTGCGTGCTTCACCATGTTAAACCAAGATTCTGCAATAACAGCAGGTTTTTATTCCTTCTACATTCAAAAATCCGATTACAGATTGCATCTGCAATTCATACCGCATAACTGTATTGTAGTTTTTTCAGGACACTAGGGACATATTGGTCTGTGTTCTGAAGTCGATTTTCGGTTTGTTTGCTGGACAAAAAACATGATTTTCCAAAAGAAAAACCATGTGCCCTTGCCTGAAACCGACTTAACAGCCACGTGAAAAATGCCGTAAATATTCCTCGTCATCAACGGGACTCGAACTCTAGTCTTCCCCTCCCGGTGTGTGGAACATGGCAATCGTCCCAACTTACCACCCATGAGGGCAATTGTATCTTGAAATTTTATCGATTACCAATCAAGCCAGCAGTTCAGCCATGTAGGTGCTAAGTGTTGCCAACAGCTTTCAAAAAAAGAAATGACAGATTATTGGTAACTAAAATTGATTGGTTATCATATACAGGGTGTTTCAGTTAAACGTTTCAGAACTTCTAAGAGGGGTAGGGTACACCCTGACAACTCGAAATCATATAGCAATGTGGGGTCGGAAATGCTTTCCTGAAGCGGTGTTGTACACAGAAGCACCATAAAGAAAAGAGACCGTAAGTGAGAAATCGTTTTAATAATACATGAAAAGAAGCAAAAGGTACATGGATTAAAGTTCGAAGTTTCTTCCACGGGCTACAATGCACGCCTCACATCTCCGACGCATGGACATCCGAACATTCTGGAATACTCCAGGCGAATTTCGAATTTCTTCGGCAGCTACTGCGATTCCTGCTGAAGTGTTGTTTTCCGATGAGGCATCCTTCACAAGGGAAGGAATTTTCAACACGCATAACGACCATATCTGGGCGGTCGAGAACCCGCATGCAATACAACGTCGTGCAGCACAGATTCGATTTTCGGTCAATGTATGGGCCGGTATTATGGGAGATCACCTCATCGAACCTTACCTGTTACCGTGTCGTCTAACCGGACCTATCTACTTGATCTTTCTGCAGCAAGTATTGCCACAACTTTTGAGAGATGAACAGATTTCTGCATCGACGCAACAGACAATGTGGTTCCAACACGATGGAGCCCCTGCCCATTATAGCGGAGATGTTCGTAACTACCTGGATGTCACATTTGGTCAACAGTGGATCGGACGTGGTGGTCCCGTGCGTTGGCCTGCTCGGTCACCCGACCTATCATGTCTTGATTTTTATTTCTGGGGTCATATGAAATCGCTAGTTTATGACACCCCTGTTGACAGTGCTGAGGAGCTGGTTGCAAGAATCGCAGTAGCTGCCGAAGAAATTCGAAATTCGCCTGGAGTATTCCAGAATGTTCGGATGTCCATGCGTCGGAGATGTGAGGCGTGCATTGTAGCCCGTGGAAGAAACTTCGAACACTTACTTTAATCCATGTACCTTTTGCTTCTTTTCATGTATTATTAAAACGATTTCTCACTTACGGTCTCTTTTCTTTATGGTGCTTCTGTGTACAACACCGGTTCAGGAAAGCATTTCCGACCCCACATTGCTATATGATTTCGAGTTGTCAGGATGTACCCTACCCCTCTTAGAAGTTCTGAAACACCCTGTATGTGCATTTTAAGTTGGTTTTGGGCCTTTTCATTATAATGATGCCCTCGTGGGTAGCGCACTCGTTTGTCAATGTGTAGGCACCCTTGGTCTCAAGTGACAGTCACATGATTTTTGATCCTGGAAACAGGTTCTTCGTGCAGAAAAAAGTTATTTGACCACATAATGCACAACTTACAGACGTGTTATTTATTATGCACTTTGACTTAAGTTGCTGATGTGACTTAAAATGTATAACAGTAGTGTGTACTCTACTCGATTTCTGTTTTTGGACGAAAAGCCCATGTTTCTGAAATAACTTAACAATCCTCACCTTAAACCAATACAGTCACGAAGTGAAACAAGCCCATAATTATTAATTATTGTTTCTAGCGATGTTGGGCCAGAACTTTGTCGAAAAAGTTGTCTCAGTGAAAAGTGTGTTGTTCTCTGGTACCACAGAAGGTCTAACCACTGTTCTTCCCCACCGACTGGAAAAGATCTGGGTAAAATTTTTATTGTTTTTTTTTTTTTTTTTCTGAATATGCAAAGTATAAACTTATATAAAAATATAAATCCCAGGGAAATATACAGGCATAGCATATTCATCAACATAAACTTGGCCACAGGCTTTTTAGCAAGTAAGTAAAAGAAAGGGGTATTGCAAATTATGGTGTGGCTATCCCAATCGCCTAACGTAAACCCAATAGAGATTTTATAGTATCAATCAGACCATCGAGTCTATAAAGTCTGCCCATCTTAATAAAATTTATGGAAAAATTTATGGAAAATTTTAATACACATGCATTGGAATAACGTTAGTGAAAACAAAATCGCCAGAATTCCACGTCCGTGTAGGGGATGAATGGAGGATTGAATAAAATAGGATCTTTAATTGCAGCAATGATAGACATACAATTAGTCCCGTCACGGCATGGTGGTGCAAATAACTACTTTTTTAGGTGGCAGTATAAATACCTTGGAATTTTTCAGGAAGAAAACCCTAGTTTTTAGCAAACGTATACATTAATACATTCGAAAAATTAAAAAATGCTATCAAGAATCATACGGAATGGAGCCTTAAATTTAAGGCATTCTGCTGCAGCACATGGGCACATATTTCTTTCAGGGGTGGATAAAGCAGCCATTATCACACACCTTGATACAATGCAATGTCTTAATCTCTATTACACAAGTATGCAGACTACAGTTTAAACTGCTACACACCAAGCTTTTGCGTCGGGAAAAAATAAACCTGCTGAATTTCTGGAAATTTGCCTCAATTTTAAAACCGGTGTTAAACGAGAATAATTATAATCTACAAAGATCTAATGGGAGCCAAAAAGAAAGAAAAAAAGGCCCACCAACAAATCGTTTCCTTTCAGAAGTATTCTTCATCACTAAAAAGTTGAAATGGTTTCCCCCAGGGCACATACAGGGTCATCGAAAAAGGTGTCCGTGATTTCCCTTTTAATTATTTTGGGAAATATTTGATCAACATACCACAAAACACACTGCGCTTTCTGTTTCACTGTGTGGCCAACTTACTGACACTGACAGAGGGAGTGCACGTAGGAGTCATTCTGCGCACGCTCACGGTGCAGCAAGCTCATCGTTGAGGTGCCAAATAAAACTGAGTTACCACACTGTTTGCTTCTACGATCACAGCAATCGATCAAATATTTCCGAAGATAATTAAAAGGAAAATCACGGACACCTTTTTCAATGACCCTGTATTTGCTAACTGGACATGTCTCGTTTAACCTGAAATTGATTATATTCTAATTTCCCTTGAATAATGTGATTATCTTCTTTGTCTTGGCTTGTAGAAGAAGACTAGGAACATGTACAGTGCAGTGTTGAACATGTACAATGCAGTGAAGACTAGGAATATGGACAGTGCAGTGTTGAGTCAGTTTGGTGTGACATAAGCATTGGGAGATCAAAATTGAGAGTAGGAGTGTGCTATAGGCCTAATGACTCTGATGAGTATAATAAGGAACTGTACAGGGAAATAGAGTGGGCTAGTAAATCAGAGAGTCATAATGGGAGATTTTAATTTCCCAGATATTGACTGGAATTTGGGGGCTGGTTACTCACACACTAGCAGGGCTTTTGTGAATTTATTGGATGATTGTTTTCTACATCAGCATGTTCAGGAGGCAACTAGAGGGAGTAATACTCTTGATTTGATTATCAGCAGTGATTCTTCATGCATTAAGAATCTGCAGATAAATGAACCACTAGGTGGCAGTGATCACAGTGTGCTGAAGTGGGATTTACTGAAAGAGGTAACTACCATTAGGGGTAAAGGGAAGGGTTATTGCTTCCGTAAAGGCGGCTACGATGGACTGAGACAGTATTTAAATTCTATACAGTGGGACCAACTGATGATGTTACCAACAGCAAATTCAAAATGGGAAGCATTCAAAGAACGTATCTTGGAAGCTACTAGGCTTTACATACCAACTAAGAAATATTGTTCAAGGTTTAGGCCAAAATGGATGTCAGATGAACTAATGAGGCATATGGCAGAGAAGAAAAATGCATGGGATACTTACAAATTAACACATGACACAGAAGCCTATGATAGATACAAGTTGATATGCAACCAAGTTACAAAGGAGGTTAGGCAGGCGAAGGCAGATTACGAGAAATCCTTGGCAAGGGATGCAAAGAAAAACAGCAAAGAGTTCTTTACTTATGTAAACTCTAGAAGGAAGGGGATGAATCAGATTGGTCCACTTGATATTGATGGGTCAACTGTTGATGATCCTGCTCAGGTAGCTAACAAACTAAATGAATATTTTGCATCGACATTCACACATGAGGAGTTATTCAGCAAGGAGAATGCCAGAGGTGTATTCAACTCTAGCAGTAAGCTACAGAATCTTGAAATAACTGGGAGTAAAGTGGAGGAGAAACTGTTGAAGATAAACACAAGAAAGGCACCCGGGGTGGATGGGATCTATCCAGTTATATTAAAGGAGGCAGCAAAGGAAGTAAGCAAACCCTTAGCCATAATTATGAGAGCTTCCTTGGACTCAGGGGAGGTACCCATAGACTGGAAATGTGCAAATGTGACCTCAATTCACAAAGGAGGATCAAAGGCTGACACAAGTAACTATAGACCTGTGAGCTTAACTTCTGTTCCAGGAAAATTAATGGAGGCACTGGTTAAAGAAGCACTGCAGGATCATTTAGACAAGACTTCAGTTATAACTCAGACACAGCATGGTTTTGTTAAGGGGAAGTCTTGCCTGACCAACTTGATTGGATACTATGATGCAGTCACAAAAGAACTGGATGCAGGGAATAACTTTGATATTATATACTTGGATCTTAGAAAGGCTTTTGATACTGTTGCACATGGAAGACTGCTACACAAATTGGAGCAGTGTGACATTGGAGGCAAATTGCTGCTATGGATAAAGGGGTGGTTGAGTGGGAGAAGACAGAGAGTGGTAATCAATGGACACTGCTCATCGTGGACTAATGTTATTAGTGGAGTCCCTCAGGGCTCAGTGTTGGGTCCATTATTGTTTTCTGTATTTATAAATGATATTGATGATGGTATATCAAGCTTAATGTCCAAGTTTGCAGATGATACAAAGGTTGGCAGGCTTGTCAAGGACACTACTGACACTACACTGCTGCAACAGGATCTGGAAAGGTTGAGCAGGTGGGCTGAGAGGTGGCAAATGAAGTTTAACATTGACAAATGTAAAGTACTACACATGGGAAACAGCAACCCCAGAGCAACGTATCAACTCTGTGGTACTACACTGACAGTGGTAGAGAATGAAAGGGACTTGGGGGTGATTGTGCAGGCAGATATGAAGTTCTCTGAGCAGTGCAGACGGGCTGCAAGAGTAGCTCATGGAGTATTGTCAATGATATACAGGAATTTTTCCAGCAGGGATAAGGAGGTGATTATTCCATTGTACAAGGCAATGGTCAGGCCACACCTAGAGTACTGTATACAGGTCTGGAGGCCTCATTTCAAGAAGGATGTAGAGCTGCTGGAACGAGTACAGAGAAGGGCAACAAGATTAGTGAATGGAACAAAGGGGTGCTCTTACGAAGAAAGGCTTAAATTTTGCAAATTACAGTGTCTGGAGACTAGGCACCAGCGAGGTGATCTGATAGAGGTGTATAAAGCCTTGAATGATTTAAGCATGCTCAATGCTGATGGGATTCTTCCTCTAGCTCAGAAAAATCACCTGAGAGGGCATAAATTCAAATTGAGGAAAGACAGATGTAGGATAGACGTGCGGAAATTTGCCTTTAGCCAGTGGGTGGTTGGTTGGTGGAACAGATTGCCATCCCTTGTGGTGGAGGTTGATAGCCTAAATAAGTTTAAGGCTCAGCTGGACAGGTATTTTGAACGAACAGAGGGGTGAAGTGGAAGTGGGTTTTTTTTTTTTTTTTTTTTGGCTGATGCTGCATAAGCTTGCTTTCTTGCATCAAATGCCTCTACTAATGCTAATGCTAATGCTAATGTACTGCATGACTGCCTCATATGTATGAGGTTCAGAGAACTAAACTCTCCCACCACTTCTGCCTTAGTCCATGAATAGGATCACAACCCCATCTGTAACCAAAATAATTTTACTGCATTCCGGCAATTTTCTTACAGTGGAATTTCCTGCAATTCATTTCTAGACCACCTACTATTGGAACATCTACACTGCCAATCAGCATTGCTCTCTCAATTAGAACATCACCTGTTCCTACCTTCTGTAACTCCCACTTCCAGTGCTGATATTAATACATTCTCCATTTATGCTCCTTTACCATGCTCACGCACTGTACCACTCTGCTGAGAAAGGCAGCCCGTTTTTTTTTTTTTTTTGACAAGATTATTCCTCTTGCTCATAGGGATAGCTACTCTCTTCAGCAGTGTGAGATTTAGTTATTGCTGATGGTATGAAACATTCTTACACACTAGGTGATTTAAGCTGCTCACAAAAAGGAACATTCTACCACACTGATGACAGAATGGAATCCTTTTCCACAAGGTGCAAATACCTGCTCATGGTTTGGATTTTCGACACCATGAGATCACTTCCCTTATTGACACTAGTGGCTATTCTCGTCACTTTTGTGAAATTTGTTACTACTGATGACACATAACCCTTCTACACCATGTGGTTGCTCCTCCCACTAACACCGGCAGCTACTTGCTTGTGTGGGATCCTATTAGGGTTGATGGCATGAAACATTTCCACGGTGCAAGATCTCTTTTTCTCTCTATTCGTCATGCCTAATGAGCACGACTGGTGTGATTTTTACCAATGCCAGATCCTCACTAATATGAGTCCTTTTCACAGCCCTCTAACAGACATTAGCATAAGTAGAGGCATATGATGCAAGAAAGCAATTTTTAACGTTACTCAATGTTATAGATGTATGATGTTTGGACATGTGGCCAAGTATTGTAGGAAAGAGGCGCATTGTGGTCACTGTGGTGATATTGGACATACTTTTAGGAACTGCACTAAAAAGAATTTGCAGCCTAAATGTATTAATTGTAAAAGAAATAGAGTAGAAGATGGTCATGTTGCTGTTAGTAGAGATTGCCCAGAATATAAAAAGGCTCTGGAAATATATAGGAAAAAAATTAATTATGGATAAGAAACTAAAAATTTTGCAGTTAAATGCCCAGAAGGCAAGAAGTGTGGCCATGCAGATTAACCAAAGGATGGAGAAGGACGACATCGACATAGCCTTGCTACAGGAGCCATTTTCTGCTAACGGACATGTAATGCATTATCCCCTAGGATATAGAGTTTTATCTAATGGGAACTCTCCAAATACTGCCATCATAGTAAGAACAAGAGAAATAGTAGTTACTGTGGTGCAAACCTTATGTAATGAAAATGCAATGTGTTGTGAGGTGATTGGCAGTTTTCGTATGGTGTATTTAGTTACTATGTATTGTCGGCACGCAGAATCCATCTTGCATGATGTGGAATACTTAGAAAAAGTTAATAGTTTAATTGGCACTAGTGGTTTGGTGGTGTCGATGGACTCTAACTCCAACTCTCCTATCTGGGGCAGTGTGAATACTGATGAAAGAGGTTTTTATCTTGAAGAATTCATAATTGCTTCCGGAATGGAAGTTGTGAATGTGTGTGGGCACGTGGCTACATTTTCGACTGTAAATGGGCAATCTTTTATCGATTTAACAATGGCTTCTGGTGTGGTGAAAAATAAAATCAGAAATTGGAATGTGGTAGAAGGTTACACCACGAGTGACCATAATGCTATTCTCTTTACTATTGAAAATATTAACGAGGTACGTTATGTATATGATATTGAAAGATATTGTATGAAAAGTGTTGCTTGGCCACTGTTCAATGAAGTATATCAAAATCTTGCAAGTACTATACAATGGCAAGATTTAGGGTTAAACGAGTATGTTGAAACATTGAGTAACATAATATTAAAAGCTTGTGATGTTAGTACTAAGAAAAGATATATAAGAAGCAGACCAGTGTTTTGGTGGTGTAGCCATTTGACTTTATTGCGGAAACAAACAAATAAATATAGGCGGTTATATCAAAGGTGCAGGCGATTGGGGAATGTCGGCTTGTTAACTGGGTATTTGAGTATATATAGAGAGAAAAGAAAAGAGTATAATAAAGCTATAAATGATTGTAAAACTTCTAGTTGGGAAAGATATGTCAGAGAGCAGGGAGCCAGAGATCCATGGGGGATTTTTAGAATTCTAACAAATAAAAAAGGAAGCCCAGATATCACTAGTTCAATTGGAACTGGAGATAATCAGACTATGAATTGGGAAGATTCGGTCAGCAGGATACTTGGTGATTTGTTTCCTGAAATCGAAGACGTTGTCTCTACTTCTCTGCAAGTTCAGATGAAGGAGCAAAATGAGCGATATATTACTGAGTGTAAAGAGCAGGAGTTTTCTATTGGGGAGGTCACCATGGCGGTGGACCGAGCAAGGGATGGTAAGTCACCGGGCCCTGATAAAATAGAGGTTAAAAGTTATGAAACAGGCTTTTCTGTTAAGACCAGAGATCTTTATAAATTTGTATAACATGTGTTTGAAAATGGGGGCTTTTCCTAGGAGCTGGAAGCGGGCTCACGTGAAATTGATTATTAAGGATATGGATCGATTAATGAATGAGACTGGCACATACCGACCCATTGCTCTTCTATCAGTCTTGGGAAAAGTATATGAAAGGCTGCTGATAGAGCGGCTAATGATTAAATATGAAAGTAAATCTATGTGCTCTGTAAACCAGTATGGTTTTAAAAAGGGAAAGAGTACAGAAGATGCAGCATATAGGCTGGTCCAGGCTGTGGAATTGAGCGGTGCTAGGTATGTGCTAGGGATCTTTATAGATTTCAGGGGGGCCTTCGACCGGCTCTGGTGGGAGAGCGTCCTTTTTAGAATAAGAAAAACAGAATGTCCTGATAACTTATACAATGTATTCAAGGAATACTTCTCAGAAAGAGATGTGAATGTAGTTACAAAGTACAGTAGAGTTAATAAAGTTATAACTAGAGGATGTCCTCAGGGCTCGGTGATGGGCCCCTTTGTTTGGAATATTGTCATGGGTGAGTTCCTTGAGAAAACGTTTGAAGGAGTGGAGTGCATAGCGTACGGTGATGACCTGGTAATGTTAGTGGAAGGAGATTCTCGCCTGCAGTTAGAGACTAGGGCAGGGAATGCTATGGCCTCCTTGCAGGATTGGAGTAATCAAAATAAATTGACAATATCTATAGAGAAAACAGTGCAAATGCTGTTGAAGGGTAAGTTAAGTGAAAATCGTCCTCCCACTGTAAGGTTGTCTGGTGGAACTGTTCGATATGTCAAAGTGGTGAGGTATTTAGGCTTAATGCTTGAAGAGAGGTTATTTTTTATTGCACATGTTAAATATCTCAAGAACAAAGTTAAATTATTGTATTCCAAGCTTAGGAGGGTTGTAAGGTGTGACTGGGGGATAAGAGGACGATCCTTGAATTTGCTATATAATTGTGTCTTTTTCCCCATTGTGACCTACGCCTCCGGAGCTTGGGTACATCGTGTAGAAAACTCTCTAATTAGAAAGCATCTAATACAAGCACAGCGTTTTGTGTTATTGTCCATCACTAGGGCATGCCGGACCGTTTCGAATGACGCCTTGCAGGTGGTTGCAGGTAAATTGCCTGTATATTATGAAGTTCTATTGGCAGGAATGGTTTATTATATAAAGTATAATATTAGGAAAACCATTTTAAATGTGTCATCCTGTCCATTGGATAATTATGTTTATTCCCGTTCTGACATTAGAGCAGAAAAGAAAAGAATAGTTTCAGAACTGATGGTGCAGTGGCAGGAAAAATGGCAAGTATCCGAGAAGGGCAGGCAAACTTACTCCTTTTTTCCAATGGTAGATATTGTAAATACAAGAATTAAACCATGGCTTCAATTTGGAATGCGTGCTATGTTTCTACTGACAGGACATGGGTTAGCACTCAGATTGTTTGAGTTAGGGCTCAGAGACTCTGCCCTCTGTTCTTGCGGTGAGGTGGAGACTTCGAAGCATATAATGTTAGAATGTGCACAATATCTAGAATATAGAAATTTATTAGAAGCTTCAGTTGGATCGATGGAGACGAATTGTCTAAGTGTCTTGTTTGCCACAAAAGAGAATTTTAGAAGTTTTAATCTATATGTCGATGCGGTTTTTAAAAGAAGAGCGCGAATGCTAGAAAGTAGTCACCCGCCTCCCCGAGGCAGGGACGGTAACCGCCCTCATTAAGATATGTGGTTATAAATTAAAACAAGACATATAGTTTCTGATGGCGGGCTAAGTGGTGTTTTTAAAAATTTAGTTCATTTTATCGATTGTTTAACAAAATTCTAATATTTGAACTCTGTTGCCATTTTTCGAGGACCCAAGCCACGGATGTGCTCTTGCACCGGGAGTGGTTGGGTTATGGTATTTTGAATGGAATGGAATGGAATGCCTAATGAGCATGACTGGTGTGATTTTTACCAATGCCAGATCCTCACTAATATGACTCCTTTTCACAGCCCTCTAACAGACATTAGCATAAGTAGAGGCATATGATGCAAGAAAGCAAGCTTATGCAAAATCAGCCAAAAAAGAAAAAAAAAAAACTCTCCCATTTTACCCCTACGTTCGTTCCAAGTACCTGTCCAGCTCAGACTTGAATTTATTTAGGCTATCAACTTCCACAACAGCGGATGAAAGTCTATTCGACCAACCAACCATCCGCTGGCAAAAGACAAACTTCTGCTCATCTATCCTACAATTGTCTTTCCTCAATTTGAATTTATGCCCTCTCAAATGATTATTCTGAGCAAGAGGAAAGATTCCATCAGCACTGCTGATTATGCTCAAGCTATCCAAAGCTTTATACACCTCAATCAGATCACCACGCAGATGCCTAGTCTCCAGACACTGTAATTTGCAAAATTTAAGCCTTTCTTTGTAAGAGCAACCCTTTGTTCCATTCACTAACCTTCTTGCCATTCTCTCTACTCGTTCCAACAACTCCATATCCTTAAAATGAGGCCTCCAGACCTGTATACAGTACTCAAGGTGTGGCCTGACCATTGTCTTATATAAGGTGATAATCACCTTATCCCTGCTAGAAAAATTCCTGTATATCATTGACAAGACACTATGAGCTATCTTGCAGACCGTCTGCACTGCTCAGAAAACTTTATATCTGCCTACACAGTTACCCACAGGTCCTTTTCGTTCTCTACCACTGTCAGTGTAGTACCACAGACTTGATACGTCACTCTGGGGTTGCTGCTTCCCATAGGTAGTATTTTCATTTGTCAATGATAAACTTCATTTGCCGCCTCTCAGCCCATCTACTCAACTTTTCTAGATCCGGTTGCAGCAGTGTACTGTCATTAGTTTCCTTAACAACCCTGCCAAATTTCATATCGTCTGCAAACTTGGACATTAATCTTGATATACCATCATCAATATCATTTATAAATACAGAAAACATCAGTGGACCCAATACTGAACCCTGAGGGACTTCACTAATAACATTAGTCCACGATCAGCGGTGTCCATTAATTACCACTCTCTGTCTTCTCCCCTCACTCAACCATTCCTTTATCCATAGCAGCAATTTGCCTCCAATTCCACACTGCTCCAATTTGTGCAGCAGTCTTTCATGTGCAACAGTATCAAAAGCCTTTCTAAGATCCAAATATACGATATCAAAGCTATTCCCTGCAACGGTCAGGCAAGACTTTCCCATAACAAAAAAATACTGTGTCCGAGCTGTAACTGAAGTCTTGTCTAGATGATCCTACAGTGCTTCTTTGACCAGTGCATCCATTAATTTTCCAGGAACAGAAGTTAAACTAAAATCTATAATTACTTGTGTTGCCCTTGTACCTCCTTTGTGAATTGGGATCACATTTGCACATCTTCAGTCTATGGGTACTTCCCCTGAGACCAAAGAAGCTCTCATGATAATGGCTAAGGGTTTGCTTACTTCATTTGTTGCCTCCTTTAATATAACTGCATCGATCCCGTCCACCTCGGGTTTCTTTTTATGTTTATCTTCAACAATTTCTCCTTCACTTTACTCTGTTTTTACAAAATCATGCAGCTCTCTGTCAGAGTTTTAACTCACCTCTGGCATTCCCCTCCCATAATAAATCCTCATATACGAATGTAGATACAAAATACTCATTTAGTTTGTTAGCCACCTGAGCAGGATCATCAACAGTGAAACGTCAATATTCAGTGAACCAATATGATTCATCCCTTTCCTTCTAGAGTTTAAATAGGTAAAGAACTCTTTGTTGTTTTTCTTTGCATCCTTTGCCAAGGATTTCTAATAATCTGCCTTCACCTGCCTAACCTCCTTTGTGACTTCGTTACAGACCAGCTTATATCTATCATAGGCTTCCATGTCACCCATTGATTTATATGTATCCCATACATTTTCCTTCTCTGCCGTATGTCTCATTAGTTCATCTGACATCCATTTAGGCCTAAACCTTGCACAATATTTCTTAGTTGGTATGTAAAGATTAGTAGCTTCCAAGATAAGCTCTTTGAATGCTTCCCATTTTGAATTTCCTGTTCGTAACATCATCAGTTGGTCCCACTGTATAGAATTTAAATACTGTCTCAGGCCATCGTAGTCGCCTTTACGAAAGCAATAACCCTTCCTTTTACCCCTAATGGTAGTTACCTCTTTGAGTAAATCCCACTTCAGCACACTGTGATCACTGCCACCTAGTGATTCCTTTATCTGCAGATTCTTAATGCATGAAGAATCAGTACTGATAATCAAATCAAGAGTATTACTCCCTCTAGTTGCCTCCCGAACATGCTGATGTAGAAAACAATCATCCAATAAATCCACAAAAGCCTTGCTTGTGTGTGAGTGACCAACCCACAAATTCCAGTCAATATCTGGGAAATTAAAATCCCCCATTATAAGACTGATTTACTGGCCACTTTATTTCCTTGTACAGTTTCTTATTTCATCAGAGTCATTAGGCCTATGACAACGGACAACACGCTTTGTTTTATACTTCATCTTTCCTTTACAGTACTGCCTTTTCCTTCTCCTCCTGACCCATAATTCTATTTTCCTCAATGATCCTCCTGAACGCCTTCCTTTCTTTTAAATCTTCATGAGCTTGCATGCGGACAGTGCAATGTTGAGTCTGTTTGGTGTGCATAAGCACTGCGAAAGCAAAAATAAGAGTAGAAGTGTGTTTTAGGCCTAATGAATCTGATGAGTATAATAAGAAACTGTACAGAGAAATACAGTGGGCCAGTAAATCAGAGTCTTATAATGGGAGATTTTAATTTCCCAGATATTGACTGGAAATTGTGGGTGGGTTACTCACACACTAAAAAGGGTTTTGTGGATTTATTGGATGATTGTTTTCTACATCAGCATGTTCGGGAGGCAACTAGAGGGAGTAATACTCTTGATCTGATTATCAGTAGGTGATTCTTCATTAATCTGCAGATAACATAACCACTAGGTGGCTGTGATCACAAAGTGATGAAGTGGGATTTTCTCAAAGAGGTAAGTATCATCAGGGGAAAGGGAAGGGTTTTTGCTTTCGGTGGTTTGAGACAGTATTTAAATTCTATACTTTGGGACCAACAGCAAATTGAAAATGGGAAGCATTCAAAGAATTAATCTTGGAAGCTACTAGCTTTTCATACCATCTAAGAAATATTTTTATGGGTTTAGACCTAAATGGATGTCAGATGAACTAATGAGACATGTGGCAGAGAATAAAAATGCATGGGATACATATAAATTAATGGGTGACATGGAAGCCTATGATAGATATAAGCTGGTCTGTAATCAAGTCGCAAAGGAGGTTAGGCAGATTACGAAAAATCTTTGGAAAAGGATGCAGAGAAAAACAGCAGAATTCTTTACTTATGTAAACTCAAGAAGGAAGGTATGAATCAAATTGGTCCACTTGATATTGATGGTTCAACCGTTTATGATTCTGCTCGGGTAGCTAACAAACTAAATGAGTATTTTGCATCTACATTCACACCTGAGGAGGTATTCAGTAAGGGGAACGCTAGAGGTGAAGTAAACTCTAGCAGTCAGCTAGATGATTTTGAAAAAACTGAGAGCAAAGTGGAGGAGAAGTTTTTTGAAGATAAACATAAGAAAGGCACCTGGGGTGGATGGGATCTATCTAGTTGTATTAAAGGAAAAGGAGATAGCAAAGGAAGTAAGCAAACCCTTAGCCATAATTATGAGAGTTTCCTTGAACTCAATGTACCCATGGAATGGAGATGTGCAAATCTTGTTCCAATTCACAAAGGAGGATCAAAGGGTGACACGAGTAATTACAAATCTGTTAGTTTAACTTCTGTTCCAGGGAAATTAATGGAGCCACTGGTTAAAGAAGCACTTCAGGATCATCTAGACAAGACTTAAGTTATACCTGAGACACAGCACGGGTTTGTTAAGGGGAAGTTTTGTCTGACCAAATTGATTGGATACTCTATGATGTGGTCACAAAGGAACTGGATGCAAAGAATAATTTTTGTATCTATATTTGGATCTTAGAAAGGCTTTTGCACATGTGGCATTTGAGGAAAATTTCTGCTATGGATAAAGTGATGGTTGAGTGGAGAAAGATAGAGAGTGTTAATTAATGGCCACTGCTCTTTGTGGACTAATATTATTAGTGCAGTTCCCCAGGTTTTAGTGTTGGATCCATTGTTGTTTTCTGTATTTATTAATGAGTATTTATTAATGATTAATATTATTATTATCATCTGTTTATTAACCTTAGGTTCAACCCCTGAACAGCCAGTGGGCTACAAATATATATATTTTAAACAGCATACAATTTTATACAAATTTTTGTTATTTAAAATAATGACATTGTTTAGAAAATTATATTCACTTAATAGCAGTAACTTTAAAATAAAATTGATATTAAATTAATATTGTAATTACAAATACAGGTTGTCCTACATATTTTTTCTGTCATTACAATTTGCTTTGCTTTATATTTTTGTATTAAATTATTTCCATTTCTCATACAAAAAAAACTCGCATTTTATAATAATTGTGGTGATTTGGTCAAGATTTCATCGATAATTTGGCTTCTGTATCTTCTATTTTCTCCAAACTTATTTTGATCTATGGAGAAGGTGTTGAAGTGTTGAATCATGTTACACGGGAACATTCTTTTCAGGGAGTCCTGGATAGTGAGCTTCATCCTAAGTGGACGTTACCCGCTCTGGTGGTTTCTATTGCTTGCTTTGGAAAGTGAGATAATATCCTCTATCCATGGGGCATCAATCTCACGGGTTAACAGCTTAGAGAATGATTTCTTTTGAGAACAAAGACCTTCCAGGGGGGTCATGCCTAGATTGAGTAGAAGAATAGATTTGGAGATGGTGAACTGGTTCCCTCCAAAACGTTTCAGCCACCGCAGAATCCAGTATTCCGTCGACAAGAATCTGTTACGCAGAGAGGCAAGTGCTGAGGACCAGATTTCAGATCCATATAGTGGTATAGGAGTGAGACACTTATCAATGTATTGACAAATCTATTGATGTTGTGGCAGCCTACGAGCTCCTGGTGGATAGCCCAGAATGCAGCATAGTTCTTCTTCTTTGTCTTCAGGAAGTGATCTTTGAAATTTAAATCTTCATCCCACGTTAACCCTAGGTCAGTATGCGATGATACTTTTGGAATCGTCTCGCCATTGACTACAATTCGAATGTCATTTCTGAACTTCCTCTTCGTAATTGTCATGTGGGCTAACTTCGCATTGTTCGGTTGGAGTCCAGCTAGCTGTAAATAATCTATTAATTGTTTAATTTGATTGGAGGTTTGATTATTAATTTCTTGAATCTGTTTCGGGTCTTTTGAAATAATAAAAAAATTTAAATCATCGGCGAAGGAGCAGAAATTTGGATGTGCAGCAAGGAATGGTTCAAGAAGAATCGTAAAGACCGTGGTCGACATCACCCCACCCTCAGGCAATTGCATAAATAGTTTTTTGGTGAGATCTATTTTCTATAATTAGCTCTCTTCGGTGTAGTAAAGACTCCAGAATGCTGACTATTTGATTTGATGCCTTGAAATAATCTTTTAGGATGAATAAAAGGGTAGGGATTAACACAGTATCATGAGCAGATTTAATATTTCAGTATCATAAGCATATTTAATCATTCAGGACCTTTTGTGCTCTGAAGAGAATATCGAGGAGATTTGAGGTCGTGGACCTGTCGTGTAGGACTGTGTGGAGATAAGGTGGTCGGTGAGAAAAGCAGTGTTGGATAATTATTGGATGTATTAGTTTTTCAAAAACTTTTAATAAAGTTTTATTTTAGTTCCAATTTTAAGAACTGGTTTGACATAATAAGATTTCCATAGTCCAGGTATGGCGCCTGTCTTTAGAATCTTCCGGAAGATGTTAAGAAGGATATCCACAATGTACACAGAGCACACCTTGACCATAAACAGTGGAAAGCCGTCAGGTCCAGTTGTAGCCTTGTTGGGCAGGCCATTTATCACGTCAATGAGCTGTTGCTTGGTAACTATTATATCATCCTTGGTATTTAGGGTTTTCCCAGTTAGACTAGGCAGGATTGGAGTTTCTTTGTTCGCATCTGGATGAACAAAAGATATGCGCGTCCACTCCTCAAATAGCTTTCCTTCCATGTTAAAATGATTGTTGGATTTCGAGGAAATTCTCCGGGACTTCTTAATTTGAGACAAGATATACTGCTGATGTGCTCCTCTCTTGATGCGCAGGAAATGAGCTCTCTCCCTTTTAAAGGTTTCGTGGTCTGTACTGTTTCTGGATCATATCCATTTTCTATATACCTTCTGATTACATCTAAATGTGGTTTTCATATCCGGATGAAACCATCGCTGGGTTCTCTCGCTAATTCTGACTTGTTTAGTTGCACCAATCATGGCTATACGTCTCAACTGCTCAGCTAAGGATTGGATTCCCTCTTCAGTGGATAATGAAAATAAATTATTCCAATTAATGGTGGAGAGATGGTTGATGACTATTTCAGGTTTCAAGAATTTTGTAGAAAATATCAGTTGAGAGTGGGTATCCGAATTATAATTTCTAACTTGAGTTCCTGATACCGTTGAAAATGAGAAGGCACAGGTAATAGTTGAGTGATAAGAAGAAAATGCGAAAGAGTTCGGCATTAGAGTTAGGAAAATTGTGGAAAACAAGGTCTAAACTTGACCTGCTCTCGTCGGCGGTGTGATATGTCTTCTGAGGTCCAAAGAGTTCAAGGTTAATGTTAAGTCTTGCAGAGCTATAACATGTCTTGGGACAGGCATATTGAAGTCTCCTCCCTTTTCTTAGATAGGTACATACATTTTTTTTTTTTTTTTTATTATTATTTATTTTTTCCTTTTTTCTTTTTTTTTTTTTTTTTTGCTCTGATATTAGGGCAGTAAGAGCTGGTAAACCAGGTAGGTCGCGATACATGCGTAGTTGTAGCCTACGACCCCGTGGTGTAGACGGACACTGAGCAGGCTTTCCAGGTGATCGCCTGCCTGGTGACAAAACGGCCAGAAACAACTAAACAACACAACACACACACTGCACGAACATAACGTTACACATAGGGCTTGCAAACCGGTTTTATAAACCGGTTAAACCCGGTTTTCATCTTGAGTTGTTAAAACCGAAACCGATCTTCTAAAACCGGATTCGAATATTTTTTTAGTTAGCCCTCGAATATAGTTTTTTGTTACACACATTTTCTTTTGTTTGTTCGTTTGTCTGGATCGTTCAACTGCTTTATGTTTTAAACATGTTTTTTTATTTTATTTTAAGGTACGAATCTCATGGGCAAGTGGCCCAAATCTAGGAGCGGTACCTTTTATATTCCCACCTGTATCATGGCACGATGCAGGTGTACTCATTTACGACTGAGTCGGACCGATAGCGTAAAAGAAAATGCTCAACATTTCTCCGTTCCATCTATCTTGTTCGCCAGGCAAGTTATGGAACGCGCCTTATTGATGGTTACCCACTAGAAACAGATTCGCTGAATATTGAATCAAATTTCAATCGTATAAAGTTTTTTTCTTCTTTATTCCTATTAAATTTGCGATCAAATGTTCTCCAAAAAGCAGCTTCACCAAATTTAGCTTTTATGTAATTTTGAAAATACAATAGATTTAATTGGGGAAAAAAAAATTTCTCTCGTGAAAATTTTGAAACTTGCCTCGTTTAGACCTTCATTCAGTGCTTGCGGGAGTAACTCATAGTATTGTGTTATCTTCAATATTTTAATTTAAAATTGTCGGTGATATAAATTCCTACTAATGAATATTTATTACTCTTAATATGTCTAAGATGAAATCAAATGTATGGAATTATTTTGCCCGAAAAAGCAAAGATGAAGCACAATGTTCGAAATGTCAGAAGATAATGAAGTCGTCTGGAGGATCCACATCATCTTTGATGTTGCATTTAAAGAAAATGCATCAGATTGACATTAAACAAGATAACAGTGAACCTCCCATAAAATGGTAAGAACATTAAAAAACTTTATCGTTAAAAAATCTATGAAAGAAGAGATTTCAAAATTAGCTGCTTTAGATGGATTTTCTTTTAATTCAATTGCCAAGAGTGAGTTTATACAATCAAGCCTTCACCTTCAGAGAAATAAATATGATAAATTACCACCAGTCTCAGTGAATGGAATTAAAAATATGGTTCTGAATTATTATAAAACTAAGAAAGAAGAAACGCATTCAGCATTTCAAAAATTCATTGGTTTTGGGTGCACGGTATTCATTGACTCTATACGAATATACGTCTACACAAAATAAAAGGCATATGAATATAAATGTACATTCAAAAGACAATCATTGGTCGTTAGGTGTTATTGAGATTAATGGTTCACTTGATAGCAGAAGAACTGAGCAAATTGTGAATGGACACTTGAAGCAATTTGGTTTGAATTTGGATGAGGATATTGTTGCCTGCACCACCGATGGAGCAGCAATGATGATTAAGTTTGGCAAGCAAATTACGCCTAATCATCAACAATGTATAGCCCATTGTATACATCTGTCAGTTATAGATGTACTTTATGAAAAAGCAATCAATTATGGTGCCACAGTCTCTGAGTCTCCCAAAGACAATGAAGAAAATGAAAATAATGAGGAAAGTAGTGATGATGAAGCAGTTGAAGAAAACCAGCAATGCATGCTTTATCAAACCGACTTTACCGATGAGCTCATTTATTTCTTCAATCCAATGGCCAATATTGCACAAACTATTAACAGTCAGAAAAATTTGCAAGCTTTTTCGAAAATCGCCTACCAAAAATGACATATTACAAAATTTTGTTAAAGCAAAATTTAATGGGAAAGAATATAAACTTATATTAGATTGCAAGACTAGATGGGATAGCACATTCTATATGATTGAGAGATTTTTGAAATTGAAAAATTGCATTCCAAATGCTCAGGTGGTAGATGACTTTCATCAACCGGTGAAATACCACCACTTTGCTTATTGGAGGCTTGAAGTGGTGAAACCCATGTTTAGTCTCTAGAGCAAAGTTTCCGGCATCCCCCTCCCCCCATACTTCTCCTTCAACCCATGCACGGTACTAAGTGCTGTAGATTTTGATACCTTTCTTGTTTGGGGTTTTCATAAAAATAAATAAAAAAATCTATGTGCAGCACTGTCAACTGAAGCTGTGTTTGACGATGACAGGAAAACACTTGAATTGCTATGTGAAACTTTGCGACCAGTTGAAATGATTCTGACGGCTCAGAAGATACACTCTTACTTAAAGTAGAGTCTTCAATAGAATTTCTGCTTGCTAAGCTTGATACAGCAGAAAACCCATTTGCTTTACAGTTTCACCAAAGTGTTTTGCAGCGTTACAATGCAAGACGAAATTGCCCAACTGTGGCTTTGCTGAGACACAATCCCAAAAAGTTTAGGAAAGAAGATTCAGGTTCAAGAACTTTTGATTTTCCAAGTAAGCAAGTTTTGAAAAGCATGCTGAAGAGATTTATCAGAGATTATTTGCAAAACATTCCGAAGGAGTCTTAGCGTTGAATGAAGAAACTGAAAATAAACGAACTGTTCTTTTAGAAGAAAACAAAGACTCGTCTAGTTCCGATGTTGGAGATACACTCATGCGACAGTATGATAGTGTAATAAAGAGACTGAAGAGCCTTCAAAATATCCGAGTGAATTTGAAATCAGCAAAGAATTTAAAATTTTGGAGGCAACTAGCAGTAGAAGTGAAAATATGGAGAAAGTTTATAGAGCACTGCTGACCATTAAACCAACAAGTGCCCAACTGAGAGTGTTTTCGATCACTGGTCTCTTTAACACAAAAATAAGGTCAAGTCTATCAGGAAAAATGATTAATATACTGTTTTGTTTAAGGATCATTTTCAGAAAAAAGCTGAGCAATAAATAGTAAAGTATTTATTTTTAAATACTTTACTATTTGTAAAGTATTTTAAAAATACTTGAAGCTGTTTTTTTCACATTATTTTTATTTATTTATTATTATTATTATTATTATTATTATTACAGGGCTTATTATTTTTTTGTTTACTGTACGAGAAGGTAGTTTTTATTCAAATGATTTGAATACAATTTGTAATTTTGTATAATCTCAAGCTGGTTACTTTTTTGGAGCAGTTTAATTATTTTTATTTTTTTTTACTTTATGAGGTGATAGATTTTGTTTAAAAGATTTGATTACGATTTGTACAATCTATCCAAGATAAAATAAATACCTGTGTTATAAGCTTTTAATTATTTTCCCTAAGTCTGAGAAAATCGGTTTTAAAACCGGTTTTATGAGTAAACTTCGGTTAAACTCGGTTTTGAAATTTCTCGGTTTTATGCAAGCCCTAGTTACACACATTTCTGGCCTTTTTCAGTGCTTTCTGTAATCATCACAGTGTACAAAGGCGGAGATGAATTGACGTTCAGGTGCCATCCTACATAAAATACTATACATGTCTACATGAAGTCTCCTCCCACAACAGTTTGTTGAGCAGGGGCTAGGCTAGTAACTAGACAGGTCTGAAGTTCAATCCGTGTTTCTTCAGTGTGACCAGGAGGGAGGTAGACCAAACAGAGTTGCATCCTCACTTGCCGGTTCACCAGTGTTACACATAAAGCTTCAAAGTTGTTAGATTGACTTGGTATAACTCTTGTCGCCTGCCATTGTATTGGGAAGAATATTTGAACACCCCTCCGCTTCCCAATCTCCTACAGTTTCCGATACTTTTGTAAGAGGTACCTTGAAGAGTGTTTTGTGAGCAGTGCAGACGGTCTGCAAGAGTAGCTCATGGTGTCTTGTCAATGATATACAGAAATTTTTCTAGCAGGGATAAGGAGGTGATTATTCCCTTGTGTAAGGCATTGGTCAGGCCACACCTTGAGTACTGTATACAGATCCGGAGGCCTCATTTTAGGAAAGATGTAGAGTTGCTAGAACGAGTACAAAGAAGGGCAACGATTGGTGAGAGGAACAAAGAGGTGCGCTTATGAAGAAAGGCTTACTGCAAGTTACAGCATCTGGAGACTAGGCAACTGCGAGGTAATCCGATTGAGGTGTACAAGGTCTTGAATGGTTTCAGCATGCTGAATGGGATGGGATTCTTCATCTTGTGATGGGATTCTTCATCTTGTTAAGAATAATCGCCTGAGAGGGAAAAAATTTTAATTATTATTATTATTATTATTATTATTATTATTATTATTATTAGCCATATGGGGCAAGGAAGCCTGAGGCTTATGCTGCACCAGCCAGAAAAAATTCACGTTACCCTGAGAGAGAGAGAGAGAGAGAGAGAGAGAGAGAGAGAGAGAGAGAGAGGGGGGGGGGGAGTCCGAAAGGAATCACCAAGAAAGAGAAGAATGATGATATCTAGCTCAAGACCCTGGGTGTGCCAAGCCCATACTCACCAGATGTATGTGAGCCTCCTGGGGATAATTTGAGAAAAAAACAGTTGTAGATCGTGGCATTGCCATAACACAAGGGGATAATCACCTCCTTATCCTTGCTAGAAAAATTCCTGTATATCATTGACTGACAACACACCATGAGCTACCCTTGCAGACCGTCTGCACTGCTCAGAAAACTTCATATCTCCCTGCACAATTACTCCCAGGTTCTTTTCATTCTCTATCACTGTCAGTGTAGTACCACACAGTTGATACGTTACTCTGGGGTTACTGCTTCCCAATTCATCTATATAAATTATACAGATGAAACTATATGAGAATAAGAGGAAAATATACCCAGTGGTGGATTACCCATTAAGGCAATGAGGCACGTGCCTAGGGGCTCAGGCTTTGGGGCCCCCCAAGCCAAGACATTTTCTTATAGTGTTTTAAAATAGATTAATGTTTTCAGTAAACATCATAAAAATCTTGATTAATTTAAGCGAAAATTTAAGCAAAAAATTCAAAAGTATAAAATTTCATTTATTTCCCACCTAACTTTTATTTATTTTTTATTCTTTTTTTTATTATTATTTTTGGGGGGGCCCCCAAACATAATTTGCCTAGGGGCCCCAACTATCCTTAATCCGCCACTGAATATACCCAATATTTCGGATGTAATATAATTATTTGCAGGCGATGAAAAGATTGGGAGAGTCTTTAGTCAGTGCCAAGCACCACTCCTTCAGTTTTCGCCTTCAAGAATGGTCAAAAGACTGGTAGTTATGTTTTAATGCAATGTGTTTTAGCTATTTTCAGTTCAACCCCATTTGATGGAGTTAGACTGAAAACAGTAGCGGAAAGAGGAATTTCGGAGTTACAATACAGTCCGACATAGAGTTCTCCCATGGTGATATATCAAATACAGTATTTATCGATAAATCATCTATCGATGATTTACCGAACGTTTGCTTGTAAAGACAATGAGGCCATAATCCCACTAACTAAAACTACCCTTGTAATACTGTACTTGACACACTGAGTGGTCTTTTCAAGTATGAACATCACATCTGCAAAGAGACATTGAACTTCTTGAAAGGGTCCAAGACAGGTACTGTGCCTGGTGAGATCGTCAAAAGAGCGTCCCTATGAGGAAAGATTTATGATATGTGAGTTACACGGCTTCGAAACTATGCACCTTACAAGAGACTTCACTGAGGTCTATATAGCTCTGGAGGAGCTTACGGTGGGGAAGTGATTTAGATTTTAGCACATGAAGTTTTAATTTTAGCAATTTTAATAGTAATAGTAATATTATTCGCGTATAATGCAAGGAAGCCACAAGCTTTTGCTGCACTGCCAAAAAACAAAAGCTGAGTAGATAAGAAAATACAAATTATATGCTTCCCTGCTCATAAAGGTGACTATCCAATTGACCTTTGATTCAAACCATCAGTCTCGAGTACCTGAGAGTAACTTGTTCTAACTTGTTCTCAAGTAACTTGTTCCAGAAATTCAAATTACAGGATATTGTTCCTATAATTTGAATTTATGGCCCTAAATTCTGAAACCTTTTATAAGATTGAAAATTCCCCATTCATTTTACGAACCCCTCTCACCTGTCAGAGCCTTCTAAACAGCAATCAAGTCACCCATGAGTGCCTTGTTTAAAGCTCTGTAGTCAACATAATCGGAGTCTTTCTTCATGCGGTCGTCCTGCTGTTGATCTCACTGTGCGAGTTTGTATTAATATTAGCATTAGTACAGCATATGACGCAGGAAAGCACGCTTCCCATTTCACCCATCCATTCGCTTCAAAAGTTGGTCCATTTCTTCCTTCATTGTATTTAAGCTATTAACTTCCAGAACGACCGATGGTAGTTTGTTCCAGCAATTAGCCACCCGCTGGCTAAAGACAAATTTCCACACATCTATTCGGCAACCGACTTTCCGTAATTGGAATTTATTCTCTCTCGGGTACGTAATCTGAGCAAGAGGAAGAATCTCGTGAGCATTGAGCATGCTCAAACCATACAAGCTTTATACACCTCAATTAGATCACCTCGCAGGTACCTAGTCTCCAGACGCTGCAATTTGCAAAACTTAAGAATTTCTTGATAAGAGCAACCCTTTCATCTCCTCTCATCAATGCCGTTGCCCTTCTTTATACACCTTCCAGCAGCTCTCCATCCTTCCTAAAATGAGGCCTCCAGACCTGTATGCAGTACTCAAGGTGTTGCCTAATCATTGCCTTATAAAATGTCCTTGCTTATACTCCCGCACGACCACCAGATCAGTGGAGATTACAATAAATCATCAATACAAACGTTAATCGTATTTAACAGTCATGCGTGCTACTGCACTCATGCTCCTAACCATTCGGCTACGTCAAGCCTTTCAAAGGGATAATCACCCTTTATCCCTGCTTGCAAAATTCCTGTATGTCATTGACAAAACCCCATGACCTGCTCTGGCAGCCAGTCTGCACTGCTCCGAAAACGTCATACTGACTACACAATTACCCGAGGTCTTTTTCATTCTCCACTACTCTGAGTGTAGTACCGCACAGTTGGTACGTTACTCTACCCATATGCAGTTCTTTCATTTGTCAATGTCAAACTTCAGTTGCCACCTCTGCTTAACTTTTCTAGATCTGTTACAGTAGCACACTGCCATTAAAAACCTTGCCAACATTTGCATTATCTGCAAACTTGAACATTAAGTCTGATACGCCTTCGTCATTGATGAGTATAGAAAATCTCTCTCCCTCATACAAACCTCCATTTATGCATAGCACCATCTTGTCCTTAATGCCATATTGCTTCAATTTGAGCATCAGTCTTTTATAAGCAACAGTATCAAAAGCTTTCCTGACATCCAAGAATATGATATCAAAATTACTTTTTGTTTCCAGTTCCTATGTCACCACATCGTGGCATCGTAAAATCCAATCAAACTTGTCAGACATTATATACCATTAACAAAAACCCAGGCTGTGTCTGAACTATAACTGCAATCTTCTCTAGTTGAGCCTGCAATGCTTCTTTAACCAATGACTCCAATATTTTCCCTGGAACTGAAGTTAAACTAACAAGTCTGTAATTACTGTGTCACAATTGCATCCCTTTGGGGAATTGGGGATACATTAGCATATTTCCAGTCCATGGGGACTTTCCCTGCGTCCAGGGAAAGATCTCATAATCATGGCTAAGGGTTTGCTTACTTTCTTTGCTGCCTCCTTTAAATAACTGGATAGATCCTATCCACCCCGGGTGTCTTTCATATGTTTAACTTCAACAATTTCTCCTCCACTTTGCTCTCAGTTATTACAAATTTCTCCTTCAGTTTGCTCTCAATTATTGTCAGCTGCCTGAGCAGGATCATCAACAGTCGAACCATCGATATCGAGTGGACCAATCTGATTCATTCCCTTCGTTCTATAGTTTACAAAAGTAAAGAAGTCTTTGCTGTTTTGCTTTCCATCCTTTGCCAAAGATTTCTTTTAATCTGCCTTCGCTTGACTAGCCTCCTTTGTGACTTGAGTTGCCCGTCGTTGGACCCTTTCAAGAAGTTCAATGTCATTTTTTTTTTTTTTTTTCTGATGTGGTCTCCATACGTGAACACATTGTTCTGGTCTGAAAATTGCCTTATACAGTGGGATTATGGTCTCCCAACCTCTACAGGTTAACATTCAATAAATCTTCGATAGGACCCCATGGGCTTTCCTGTCTTCCTGTTTACACTGTTCGGAAAACTTCATATCTGCCAGTATTGTAATTCCCAGTTCCCTTTCTTCTTTCAGTGTTTTTAATTTAACCCCACCAAGTGTAAAATTTATTTGTGGGTTACCATTCCCCAAGTGTAAGACCTTGCATTTATCAGCATTAAAACACAGCTGCCACTTCTCTGACCATCTTTGAAGCCTGTTCAAGTCATCCTGAAGGAGGGCTCCTTGGCAACTGATCATTAATAACTCTGCCAATCTTTATGTCGTCTGCAAATTTTACATCGCCTTCTATCCCTTCGTCGATGTAATTTATGATTTTAAAAAACAACAATGGTACGAGAACTGATCCTTCGGGGAACGCACTATTGATGTAACACCAATCCGAAGAATATCCATTAATTACAAACAACCGTCAACCTTCTGCCTTGCATCCCCACCAAGTAATCCATCTTAGAATCTTTCCGGTAATCTTCATCTGTTCCTACTTATACAGTAACCTCTCGTGAGGGACTGATTCACATGCTTTGCTAAAATCATAATTAACTATGTCGAAATTGCCCTCTACATCCAGCTCATGAGTAACTCTGTCAAAATATCCTGCTAAGTTAGTTAAACATGATTTAGCTCGCAAAAATCAAGAATTTTAGTGCTACATTGCTGCGCATTACTCACCAAGACGAAGAAGAAGAATCTTTATTGCGACAGCCGATCACGGCACAGTGGCCAGGGGTTACCATTGTACTACAGAGACATTATTGCCTCAAGAACCAAAATACATAAATAAATAATAGAAATCATAAATAAGTGCAAAAAAAGTACAGGAAACTGGAGAAATGATTTTAGTATACTACATATATAGAATATTAAGTGAGTGTACAATCATTTGCTTCAAAATACATACTATAAGGATACACATTGAAGTGTATAAATATGTACATAGTTCTTTGGGTTAAGAATGTACATTGCTCAAGACTCAAATTATAATAGTAGTAGCCTTGGCCACCCCATTGAATATTCCCTTCCTATATTGTCTATCACAGCACTTATTGAAATCAACATCTAGGTCCTGGACTCCAGATAGCATCTGCAGGAGACATAACTGGGGGTTTGCTCGTAGACGTGCCGGTGGGATCGTCCATACACAGTTTTCCTAGAAGGAGGGGGGGAGGATATGAGACCGGTCATGAGTTTGACTGTTGTGACGAGCATTCTTTCATTAATGAGCGACTTGAGCCTTGGGATGTTAAGTGCATTGCCATATCAGTGGTCCGGAGCTGTGGAGGCAGGCAAAGTTTGTGGCACGTCCACTTGAGAAGCCAATACTCCGATGAGAAAACTGGTTTGATGGTAGAAGGAGATGCAGATGCCCAAATCTCTGCAGCATAGAGAAGTGGTGGATACACTATTGTTGAGATGTATCTCACCATGGTGGATTTGTCTGTTACATGGTGCAGATGTTACTTACATATCCATCTTAGTCTGGCGGCTTTTGTGAGGAGTACGTCTACATGCTGGCCGAAAAGAAGCTTCGGATCGAAACTTATTCCTAGGTCAATGTGATGTTGGACAAGAGGGTTGGATAGATTTTTTTAGCTGTTTCTTTAACGAGATGACCATGATTTCTGACTTCTCGAGATTGATACGCAGACCAAATTGGTTGAGGTAGATACATATTCAGGAGGGAGTGGAGGTTAGCTCTTCTCAGACTTGGTGAGGGTTTTGGCTTGCTTTTATTGGCGTGAGTACCTTTAGATCGTCAGCATATACCAGGATATTTAACGTTTGGATATTTAACAGTGGGGCGATAAGGGCGGTGAAGAGGAGGCCAGATAGCACTGCCACTTCGGGACTCCAACTGAGATTACTGTGCGATATCGTGAGTTATCTACAGATAATTTGACAATTCGGTTATTCAGCAGAGGTGTGAGGAAAGCTAAGATGTCGCCTCCTATCTTATAGTGCTTTTCTAGTAGTTTTAGGAGAGACAGGATGTGCTCGGCATCAAATGCAGATTCAATGTCTATGTAGGTGGCTGCCAGCTCGTCTCTGTTCTCAAAGGCTGTGAGGATTCTGTTAGTTGTTGCTAGAAGGTTGGTCACAGTTGATCTGTGTGGGAGTGCATAGTGGATTTGTGGGGGATTGGCTGGCAGGATTTGCTTAGTGAGGATCGGGAGCAGTATTTTTTCTAGCGGTTTCAATAGACAGGATGAATTTGAGATCGATCTTTAATGTTTCACAAGTGATGGAACTCGAAGTTTTGGCCTTGGTTTGACTAGGTATTCCTTCCATTGGTGTGGGAAACAGTGCTTTGAGAGCACTGAGTTAAAGATATATAGTAGAGGTTGCAGAACGTAAGGACTCAGGCTCTTAAGCGGAATCTCATCAGGTCTAATAGTAGTAGAAGTTGATGGCATTAATTAATTCTTGTCTCGATATTATTATGGTTGTCAATGGTCCAAAACTGGTGTCAGATGTTGGTAGCGAGGGCTGGTCTTCTGGGTTGACAGTGGTGGTAAACCTGGTGATGTAGTCAAGCCAGCTTTGGGGATCAAGTTGAGGGGAAAACCTGAAGGGCGTATCCTTATATGGAACTTTCCCTATGCGTATGGTCCTGTCAAGGTACGATTTGATCACTGTGGATTTCTGGCGGTTAAACTCAAATCGAGCTCTAAAATAGGCAATTCTGTCCGTAACGTTGTAAGACTGCTTCCACAATTTATGTGAATGTTTCTTAAGGTCGAATCGCTTCTTCAAGTCGTGGGACCACCCTGCTTTTCAGTAAGGGGAAATTGTGATCTTTCTCGTGGCCGCATAGCTTGTTACAGATATAGTCCAATTGGTAAGGAGGATGGCACCTAACTGGACGTCACATGACTCGATGCATTTCGGTATGTTCAGGAATGTAGGGCTGACATGTAACATTATTTTGTTCTGCCGATTTGGAAGATGGCGATTAGTTAGTAATTGAAATAGCATTAAAAGTGCGCCATGGTCAGAGTTGAGCACCGTCTCTAAGGTTTTATCGATGATGCATGGTATGGAGGCTAGTATTGGATCAAATTGGTTAGGCCCACGAGTTGGAAGTTCGCTGACAAGACAGAGATCTGCGGTAAGAAGGTGAGAGAGGAACAGTTGCTTTAGGTTATTAAGTTGAGGGGGTAGATTGAAGTCACCACATACGATGCTTACAGTGGCCGGTTGCAGCTGGTGCAGGATCCAGTTTGCTACTTCAGGGATAAGTTCTTGAGATGGTGATGGGGCCACATAAACTACAGTTACTTGAAGTACGGTAGATTGGCACTTGAGTTTGACAGCGGTGGCTTCAAAATCTCGCGATTCACTTGAAATGGTAGAGATCAGTGTGAAGAGGCTTTGTCTATAAAATATGGCGGTACCCCTCCCCTCCTCTTATCTGTCGACGGGACACGTCCCAGCTGGGACAGTGATCGCAATACATTCTTGACGGAGTTCTAGCCATGTTTTTGTGATGCAGAGAAGACCCAATTGTGCAGCTAGGAGTAACTGCTCTAAGGCGTCGATTTTATTTCTGATGCTGCGCACATTTTGGTAAAGTAGCTGAAGCATAGCAGTCATAGAAATTCTTACCAAGGTTGCTGGTCTATAATATTTATTATATCAGTAGCTTATGGTAGGAGCGATTTGTGATCCTGGTTGGGACAGTCATGTCCATTTGGTTCGGAGGTAGCTTGCATACAGGAGATGAAGAAGATTGGTGTTTACTAGGGAGTACTGGATATGTGCGACCGAATGCACTATGATCATATTCTCGGCCTGGCAATTTAATAACAGGGTCCTGTAGGAGTCAGCTCGTTGGCATCCAGTGGTTATTTACTAAGGGTGAGGAGGTGAGAGGTCTCATAGAATGATCGGATTATCGTTCCAATTGGCCACATAGATGGGTGGGAGATTTTATTGAAATCTCTTTGGTTGCATGCCAGTTTAAAAGCTGCATAGTTATTACTTCTGACTGACAGCTGCTTTACAGAAACACGTATTCGGATTTCTTCTTCAACTACGGCTGCGACTTGGGTGGGGGTCGTACGAAGATATAGTTTTGAGACGAAGATACTTTTCTTGCTTTTCAATTGCACGGAGCCTTGATGTGGCTGAGGTGCACATGACAAATAGGCGCTCTCGTACTGGTGGGAATCGTTGAGTGGGTGCTGGGCAGGTAGCTGGAGGAGTCTTTTTGTGCGCGATGCGAGATCCCCCTGCGACTTTTGCCCAGGTTGAAGAATTATCGTAATGGGTATGCTTCCTCCGTGGCTGGTTGGTATGGGAGGTAGTATCGGAAGAGCTGCGGACCTCCTTACCAAGGGAGTGCATGATGATGTCTACAGGTTTCGGGCGAGCATATGCCAATATGGAGTTGCCAGGGAAAGGTTGACTTCTTTGTGATGCATTGATGTAGTAGGTGGTTGGGAGAATAATGAGTGACGCTGGAGCTGTTGAGACATCATATCATCAGTGCATTCGCTTCGTTTGCTTAGCTGTATGTTGTTCAGACTTATATGGTCATTGTGTGGGTGTATGTGGGTGTATGTGGGGCGCGCGTTTACTCTAAGGTTCGTAATACCATCTGTTTCGCCAGACACTTCTTGACATTGAGGATTTGGTGTCGGGTTGAATTGCGATATAGGTGAGCTCGTCTGATGCCTGGTCAGGTGGCAGAAGCTTGAAGCATGAGGACTGAGTTTAGCTGAACTGCTGTCCCCTTTTTCCCTTTTTATGGCGTCTAGCAGCGCTTGTTAACCTGCTTTATGAGGCTGTCATTATGGCAATTACCACATTTGTAGCTGGCCTTTAGATAAAGTGGGCTGATGTGCTTGCTGTACAATGACAATTAGCCTCCGTCCACAGAGGTTTCCACCTATCTGCTGCCAGTGGTAAAAGGAAAGGCTTTTTATTCCGTAAGGGTGACTACAGTGGTCTTATACAGTTTTAAGTAATCAAAGTGAAACCGTCTTGTGATGTTGCCAGCAGCAAATGCTAAATGATAATCGTAGAAACTACGAAATTTTCATACCAACTAAGAAATACCATTCCGGACCTAAATGGATGTCAAATGAACTGATGATACTTGTGGCTGAGACGAAAAATGCGTGGGTTGCATATAAACTATCTGGTGATACAGAAGACTATGGTAGATATAAAGTAGTCTCTAATCAAGTCACAAAAGAGCTTAGGCAAACTAAGGCAGATTACGACAAGTCTCTGTCAAAACTTGCCAAGAAATGCAGCGAACTTTACTTACATTAACAGTAAAAGGAAGGGGCTTAATCACATTAGTCCGCTTGATGACGATGGTTTAACTGTTGATGATCCTGCCCAGATTGCTGGTCTGCGTGGGTAGCACAGTGGTGTCGTCACCCTCCTCCCCACACCGGGTGGAAAAGGCCCGGGTTCGAATCCCGTCGATGACGCGAGGAACTTTAGTGGGCTTTTTTCACTCCGTGGCTGAGTTAGTCGGTGTCAGGCGTAGATAGCAAGGTTTTTCCCCTCAGAAACTGGGGTTTTTTCGTCCAGCAAAACAGGCAAATCGACCAGAGAACACACGCAATTTACAGACACGAATACGGGTTAATGTAATCATTTACGGGTAACCCTAATATAGTAATTTGATTTTTTTTTTTTTTTTTTTTTTTGCCCAGATTGCTGACAAACGGAGAGGTATTTTGCATCTACATGCACTCAAGAGTTCTTTGAGAATTTTTTTTTTTTTTAGTTCAAGAGAATCTAATAGAGAGATAAATGATTTTGTAATGACTGAGGAGAAGTGAAAGAGGAATTGTTGAAGTTCAACATAGGAGTTAACAAAGGGACTTTATTCAGTTGTATTAAGGTAAGCAGGAAAGGAGTTAAGCCAACCTTTGGCCATAATTATGATTAGTGCAAATGTAAAACTACTTCAAAAAGGGGGTGGTGAATCAAGGGATAACATGGGTAATTTCAGACCTGGTAGCTTAACTTCTGTTCCAGGGAAAATAATGTAGTCTCTGGTTACAGAAGTAACACAGGATCATCTAGACAGCAATAAACTTATACTGCAGTCAGAGCATGGTTATCTTGTCTGAACAATCTGTTTGGATGTTATAATGCAGTAACAAAGGAACTGGATGCAAAAGGTAATTTTGATATCATATTCTTGGATTTCAGGTAAACTTTTGATACTGTTGCACATAAAAGACTGCTATACAAATTGGAGCAGTTTGGCATTAAGGATAAGTTACTGTGGATAAAGGGCTGGTTGAGTGGGAGTGGGACCTATTTAAACAAATTTTGTCGATTGCCCAAGAAATGGCAACGGCAGTTGAATTTTAACATTGATAATCAGAGACTTAAGATTATCAATCTCCTATGGGTAAAATTAATGCCAGGTTAACTTACTAACGGTGTGGTACTACACTTAAGGTACTACATTGGAAAATGAAAAAGACCTGGTAGTAATTGTGCAGTCAGATATGAAGTTCTCAGAGCAATGCAGACAGTTTGCCAGGACAGCTCATGGTGTTTTCTCTATGATATACAGGAACTTATGCCGCATCTTGAATACTGTATACCGGTCTGGAGGCCTCATTATAGGAAGGATGTAGATCTATTGGAACGGGTGCAGAGAAGGGCAATGAGATTAGTGAAGGGAATGAAAGGGAGGAATTAACAAGACAGACTTCAATTCTGAAAATTGCAACGTCTTGAGACTAGGCACCTGGATAGATATTGGAAGGTGATGTAATCGAGGTTTTTGAGGCTTTAAATGGATTGGGCAAGCTCAATTCTGACAGCATTCTGAAAAGGCACAAATTCAAATTGACGAAGGTTGGTTGCAGGATAGACGTGGGATGTTTGCCTTGGCCAGCAGATGATTGATTGCTGAAAAATAACTTTCACTTGAGGCTGTAGAAGTGGGTGGCTTAAATAAATTCAAAGAAGAACTAGACAAATTATTAGAGATGTGGACAAGTAATGTAGGAGGGTTTTTTGATTCTTTGTACGCTTTCTTCCTTGCGTTGCCGTTAATGATAATTATAATCTCTACTTTACCCATCTCAACCCACTCATACAGGTTCTTGTAAAAGTTCTCCCGTTAGATCACCACCTTATTTTTAAGGGGTTATTTCATCTGTCGTGGCATTACCCTTCAGTTTTAAGAAATATCCATTAATATTGCGTCTGATCCTAAAGTTGAAAAAGCTAGATGATGGAGCATTTTGACTAATTGTTGGCAGTAACTGATATTCCACAGAAAAAGTACTTGAAACAAAACTTTATATCCATCGTGACTCTTGCAACATGAAATTGCAAGGAAGTAGTTTTTACCAACCTCTATACATTTTTCTTATTTTCAGTTCATGGATCGTTGAATGCGAAACTACAAGTATTTGACTTCCCTTGTTTTCTTCAACCGTAGAAAATCTTTGATCGCCAGTACCAATTCTACCTCTGGATTACAGAATAGCCATTTAATGGAGTGTTAACCATATTGCTTCTTCTGTCCAATGTTTCTACTTGCATAACTTAACTATGAACTAATCTAGCAGCTTATCGCTTCTGGTTCATTAACCTGGACCTTATGGTTGCCTCCTGGATTTTCATTTTCATGGAGATCTTTATTCGTAACACTAGACTAGACTTTTGCTTTGACTGTCTAATTTGATCTCAACTTCCCTATCTAGAGCTTCATCTTCTTGGAAATCGTGTTTCGTAATACTGAGCTTAAGCTGGCACTGTTCTTCTGAATGCAGGATGTTCCTACGTTTGTATTGTTCTTTGCTTTCGCCTTTTTATCTTCAACTCTTCACCCTAATTTTTTCTTGAATATTTTTTGCTGCCTCCATTTTGGGGCAGGGTTTTTGCCATGGTATCAGATTCGACTCCTTCCTGATGGCACAAGATTGCGTGGATAGTATGCATCCCCAGCACTCCCACGGAAACTCGGGTTTTTTGTGCAGCAAAATAGGCAAATCGACCAGGGGACATGGTACTAGATTTAAAACTGAAGGATCAGTACCGATTTTGCTTTTTGAAATAAAGGCAATAAACATTAAAATAGCAACAAAATAACATTTAACTGGAATTTGTTAATTAACGTTATAGTTTAATTTTTCAAAAATAAGGTGGAGGAAACACAAATTTTACACTGCATGCTTGGTTCACTAAATATTGGGAGATCTTGATTTTTGCGCTTCTTCTCTAGTTCGAACACAATCATCGATGAATATGGAACGTTAAAACCACACTCAAAAGAGAAATAAATAAAATTCATATTTACGTCATTACAAATTTTGGATTTGTTTTTTTAATTTTATCTTTTATATCATTTGATTGTTATTTTTATTTATTTATTATTTTTGGCGCCCTTTGTTTACTGTCCGTTCCCGTGGAGATATAAATCATCCAGAATAAAAATATTGACATATTTTAAAAGCAAATATAAATACGCATGCGTAAACGAAAGATATTTTATGTGTAAATAAAAGGATATTTTAAGCCTTAATAATTAAGATGTGAGCAGTATTCTTATTTTATATACATTAATATATATTACTATTATTCATAGATTGAACAATATAAAAATACACAGGAATCATGAATCGAAATTAAAAAAGAAAACAATTTGCATATATAATTTTATTTTGATTTAACGCGGTTATTTTTAATGAGGTTTTTCGACCGGTCATTAAATTCTTCATTCATGAAGGATGCTTTGTATGGCAAACAGTTTACGCTATCGATTTGTTAAAATGTGGAAGGACTGCCAGCGATTTTTTATTTATTTTTTTTGCGTGATCTCTTCCGTTGATGACGTAACTCCTGCCACATGGAAGAACTCTCTTGACAACTTTCATCAACTCAACAGCATTCTATACTTTTCTCGACATTTTTTTCCCTCCTTACTTTTTTTTCTTTCTTTCTTTTTATTTTTGCGCACTAGGGATATCAACTTAAAATTTTTATTTTAATGAATACTTTCACATATTTTAAATAAGTATTTAAAATTCAAAAATAATTTGAAATTTCCTTTTTTTTATCACTTATTATTCTAACAATGATCACGTTCATGTTTTTGGTTCAATTTTTCGGTTTTAACAGTGCGCCGAAATTATTTTGTAGGTCTAACCTTTCTTTCGGTATTTGGTCTGGTTGTTTAGAATTTGCACTCAGCACGAATTGGACGGTCTGGCTTGATCTTTTATAGGATCAAAAACGAATTTCAGTTGTCCTTTTTTCTTTTCTTTTTTTTTAAGTTATTTATTCGTGTTTTAAGTTGCCCTTTTTGTTTCAGCTTTTGATTTGAACTGGAAACCTATGTTGACTCAATAAGACTAATTCAATGTAATTTAAATTCTTAACTTTCCATATTAAAATCACTAATTTAATGTCTGAATTCTTAATTCTGTCCGATTAAAAAATGTATTTATAAATTAGGCGAATTAATTGAACGGCTGCAGAAGTTCAGCATCGCAAACATTGAACAAATGGAATGCCCACCGATTAGATCTCAAAAAGGATCGAAACCTGGGTCTAGGTAGAGTCATACCCTTTAAAAAAAGTAATATATTTATTCCATCGGAGCAGTGCCCTTTACTTAGAGTACTGCAATAACAAGGAAACTCGTGGCGAAGCGCTTCCACAATGTGAGATCGACGCACCAAGTAGCGAACCCAGTTTGCTCAATAGTTATGCACAATGACACACAGAATGGGCTGCGAACGAGGGGCTGGATTGGGGAGAGGAACTGACAAAGATAACTCTCCTGTAATGTAAATAAAGCAACGTTTTATCAATCAAAGAGATCTGGTATTGTTCTCTCCATACATTGCATTATTTACATAAGTCAAGTATCAATTGTTAGGTAAACAATGACTTCTTTCAGTAAGTAAACAATCCATATTACATAAACAGGATACGGGGCCCAATAATAGAAATCCAATCAACCAACATTTATTGAGAGAACAATGGAAGTGGTTCCAACAACGTGCACTCTCCACTTTCAATTTTTGAGGCCTTAGCCATAATAAAAAAAATTGAGATGCAGGAAAACAAACGTATTTGCTATTTAACAGATGATTTAGCCTTTGTTTTTTTTAAAGCGGTTCCGTTAATTAATGAGGAAAATCTTTGAGAAGCTATTTGAGGTCCCTTTTGGAGATTGAGACCTTCGCACAAAATGGACGACGGTCTCAAGCTAAATGACTCTCGTGCTTCCTCTCCTCATCGGCCACGTCAACAAGCACCATTAATTATGATTACAATTATTATTATATTTTCCCATTGTCACCGCATCCACATTCATTATTACAATTCATCTGGATGCAGGGACAATAGGGAATTATATACACAATATAAAATATTAATATATTCATATCAGTGCTCAACCTTTTAATATGGAAACACGAACGCACTTACACTCACCCCAAGCATAGTGCAAAAATATGTTTCCAGTTGTGGAGAAAATGAAACAGATTACTTACACTTGAAGAGGACTTTTATTTACACTAGAAGTTCTTAAAAATTCAACAAGTCATAAATTCAAAAAATATGTACCACCTAAAATATAAAGCTCCTATATATATTTTTTAAATATTAATGGATTAACGTGTGCTAAAATTTACTGGGTTTATACGTGTATAATTCTGATTTCTGAGCGATGGCAATTTTTGAAGTTAGCGATTAACCGGTAAAATTACCATTTTTCCTTTTCCTGAAATTTGGATAAAAATCTGACATCAACTTTGTTTAAAATTGACAGCGGTGTCGTCACAAAGAAGGCGAGAATCCGAAAAATCCAGTACAAACAACTCCGTCCGGAAGTGGAACCGGTAAAATTCTACAGTTTCGGTAACATGACATCTGGTGACCAAGGTTCCAAACAAAACTCACGACAAGGGTTTATAAGAGCACCACCCCAGATGTCAGAACAGAATTCTATGGCTGGGCGGATTTGGGATTTGCACAGGGTTAATAGTTATTCAAATATGAAAATAATAAAATGAAGCAACATGAAGCTAGAACGAAAAGTGAAAACCTGTTTCTTTGGATTCTGTGGTATCTATAGGTGTGTATGAGAAATCAAGAAAGGTTGGAGAAATACGATCTTATTTGATACTATCTAGAAATCGGGGTCTTGTTTAAAATAAGAAATAAAATAAATGAATACATATTTCTTACTAATGAAGCAATAAATTGGGAATGTTGCTTAATAGCATCGAAGTATACTAGATTTTCAATCTACATCGAAAACTGAAGATCAATGATTAAGGAGCGATATTTCTGGATATTTTGTTGTGTAGTGCAAGCTTTGGCAAACGAAAAAAAAAAGAAAAAGAGGACTGCAGTCATTAGGCAAAGCTACTGGTAGCCGGAAGTCGTTGATATACAGAAGGAAAAAAGCACGGTGAGAACAAAACTTGAAGCACTCTAGTATTATTTATGGAGTCTGAGGCTCTACAGGGACCACCAAGAAAGAAATTTGCCATTCATAAATTCCTTCTAAGTAAATTTCTATATATGGAAGACTTTCATTCATGAAATTATGTAAACACATCGTCTTCGACTTTATACATTCATTTTTGGCATCCCTTAAGTAGTCGCGCAGGGCGAAAGAAAGATTAGACGAATTATTAGAAGGAATGGGTTAAATAAATAAACTTTTCCCACTATATTTCCCTCTTTCCTTTAATGATTTGTCCAATCCGTCAAACTCACTAGATCTCTGACCCTGTGTAACTTCTAAATGAAGAAACCCATTTGCTAAAACTAAAAGCAACGAAAGGAAATTTTTCAGTTATATTGTAATATGACTTAATATTCTTAATAACTCGGGAGTGCATGACAGCCCGAAGCTTAACCGACCAAGACACCTTGAACCGCACTTTATGGCGGAAAAAAATTCCTAACAAGAAATAAATTGTAGGCTGAGGAAACCCATTGTAAATGGAAACACTCCTTTTGAAGAAGAAGACTTAATATTACTTTTCTTTAATCTCGTAAGATATAAAAGACATTATTTAGCAGTGGAATAACTACAGATAATTCACAAATCACGTAGATACAGAAATGTCAACAGAAGTTCCTGTTTCACCAAGAGGAACTTATATATATATACCTTGGGGAAGTTAAAGTGCGAGTTCATATGATTTAGTAAGTTGATGAGGAAGGGGATGCTGAAATACTTTGTTCCGACTGGATCTAACACTTGCTGCATACCCTTCGGTCACATCTCAACAAATATTTCAGCAACGAAAACGTTGCAAATTCATCAAAAAATTATGCTTACTGGAGAAGGCCAAGTAAAGCAAGGAATTCAGAGGAGCCGACATGAATCCCAATGCTGTTTTTTTATTTTAAATTATTGTTTTAATTTGTTAAGAGGTTAGTATTTCTTGGTCTTATTTTTTTACCATCAATTAGTTCTCGTATTCATTATGGCAGGTTTTTTTTTTTTTTTATCTCCTATACCGATGATCTGAAGGTGTGGATCTCTGGACATAGAAAATAGGAATTCATTAAACAATCGATCCTTGCAGGAATTGGTCAATGAAAATCGATCTTTACAGGATTGATTGCTTAATGAAATTCTGTTAGAGACTAGTGAATTCTTAAAGACCTTCTCAATCGGGATTGTACCTAGCCGATCTCAGGTGGAGGGATTAGGGTTTTTAGCTTGCCCCAACATGCAGATCGGGCCGTCAACACATATAGTTGGTACAAAATACCATACGGCCACTATACTGATGCACTTGTAAAAGCATCATCACAATATGCTTAATAAAATTTGGTTACACCAAAAAAAAGTTTTTTTTTTTTTTTTTATCTTTTGGGCTCTCTATTAACCCTCAAAAATTTTGCCACGTTACAATTACTAAAAATAAAGCTCCGTTTCCATTTCGTTGGTCTAGCCATCTTTTCGAGAAAAATGTCAGTTTAAGTTCCATCCGCTCTAGTTAAAATATCGATTCTACTGTGTAATATTTTCCCTAGAATTGCTGAACTAACTGTAATATTATCTAAAATCCATTAAGACCCTTATTTTTTCTACTATTCTCTGTGGGCCAGAGATCTGGACAAGAGCTGCAACTTCAAATACTGAGTATATCATCTACTTAAGTGGACCAATTTAAAATCTGGACATAAATATGCTATCCCTGGAATGCAGATGTACACAGATCTACATTGCTCTCATATAGAGCAATCATCAAGGTCAAATCTTTCTGCCATTTAATAAAATTTGTGCAATGCGGCCACAAGCATGTTCAACCGATTCTGTCGAACAGGGCCCCGCGCTCAAATAGTCTAAATAATAATATCATCAACGTCTTTTCCGCATTTCTATCAACGAAACTACCGCCGTCTTGATGTATAGTTACCCACATTAAGTAAATACTTTTACAAAAACGCCCCGTATAAGTTTTGCAAAGGACCAGCAAGTAATTCTTGAACAGGGTCCCATCAGGACCTACCTAAGGTATTCCCGGGCAGAAAGAAATTTTGGCGCCCATTTGCATATCCTAGAATTTGTGTAAGGTTTTGTAAAAAAAATCTTTCCCTTGCTCTTCAGCTTTGGGTGCCCCCAGTGGCGCGTTATACCTTCATGAGGGACCCAAGGCAAAATTGAATTTGGGCGCCCTAACTATACCTTCAAGGGGCCCAAGGCAAATTGAATTTAGGGGCTGCATCTAAAGAAAAAACTAAAAAAGAACATTTTCAATTTCACTTTATTTGACAACAAAACAAACAAATTATATGACATAAATATAACATTTCATCAAAATCAGTAAAACCATTTTTGAAAAAAACGTAACTTTCAAATTAATCTTCAAGTAAAGTTCATTAACCTTGGCAGCTAAAAAGTTCAGTCTCCGATAAAAGTCACTTAAAAAATATTAGTGAAAAATAGCAGAGCTTTCGAAACAGTGATTTTGGGGCCCCCCTCTGATATGAGCCCCCAGGCAAATGTCTCTTTTTCCTATAGGATAACGCGCCCCTATAAGAATGGCACCCCGGACGTTTATCCTGTTAGTCTGTGCCTTAATCCGGCATTGGTCCCACATATTTTGGGACCGATACTCAATCTGTACCTTATCTCTTTAGTCTAAGATAGGATGGGATGGCATACGCCTTCAAGGAATACCTAACTTTCCTTCGTCTTAAGGCAAAACAGAATAAATTCATCTGACAAAGTCTTTCCTGGTCCCACTCTGACTTTAGATCGTTGGACAAATTTTTAACAAAAATGTATTTCATTTCGTTTTTATTACTAAACATCTTTGTGAAGGCAAAATTTGTGTCGGATTTAAAAATATGCATTCCCTGAACTAGCCCTATTGAATATAAATCTTCAGTGATGCCCAGCCGGGTTTCGGAGTTATTTTTCATATACAGTGGCGCGTTATCCTATAGGCAAAAAAAGGCATCTGCTTAGGGCCCCGATCAGAGGGTGGCCTCAAAGTCACCGCTTCGAAAATTCATTGCTGTTTTTGCTAATATTTTTTAAGTGATTTTTTTTATCGGAAACTGAACTTTCTACCTGCCAAGGTCAATGAGCTTTACTTGAAGATTAATTTGAAAATTACGCTTTCTTCAAAAGTGGTTTTACCGATTTTGATGAAATAATGTCATATTATTTCATCAAAATATGTTCTTATGTCATATTATTTGTTGTCACAATAAAATGAAATTTAAAATGTTCTTTATTAGTTTTTTCTTTAGATGGGTCCCCCAAATTCCATTTTGCCTTGGGCCCCATGAAGGTATAGATGGGGTCACCAAATTCCATTTTACCTTGGGCCCCATGAAGGTATAGATGGGGTCACCAAATTCCATTTTGCCTTGGGCCCCATGAAGGTATAACGCGCCACTGGGCAGAAAGCAATTGCTCTTTCATACTTTGCATTTCATTGAACACCTCCAGTTTTTCCCAAAAAAAGTCTGCCAAGACCAAGGTATTTCCGCGCCCCGGGCAGAAAGATTTTTCGCGCCCCTTTACTATAGGGCCCTGCTAGTTCGTACACATTAAGAAACATTAACATTCATATTAAGTTACGCTAATTTTAGATCTTAACAATTCATACACTCCAAAATACTAAAAATGGCTACATGTAATAATATTATGATAATACAAGCTTAAATACTGCATCCTAAAGTAATGTTTATCTTGCGTTATTACTTTACAGAATAATTAGGAGTTCGTTTAGGCTGGAAGTATTATGGCAAGCATTACGCCAGCTCACGGCAAAGGTCAGACCAACTCTAAGTATATCTTCAGGCATTATAATTCTAATCCGGAGAAGATATATTAAAAGCACCCCTTGACACTGATATATTTAAATACCACTGGTTTTCACGTGGGCACTATTTTTAGCCTAACTTTATTTTACAACGAGAGGATTAACATCCTGCTCGCTGAAATCTTACAGATAAAATATTTCACGAATACAATTTATGATTATATTCTGAAAAAATTCCAGTAATATCTCATAGATGGCGCCATGTATGCCATCAAATAACAACGGTTTAAATTGCATCGAATAACTTTTGAATTAGTTGGTGTTTTTACTAAGAATGCAGAACCACGACGCGACCTTTCTTTGGTTCCGATTCTCGCCTCGCGGTAGTCGCATTCAACGTTTCGAGTAAATTATGAAACTTCGGACGTGCTCTCAGTTCGGTTGTTCGCAGTTATTTTTAAAATTCATAAAAATTACGTCACAATTACAATGTATCGTCTGCATTTTGCCAGCTAAAAATGTCTCAAAGTATATTTGGAAGATAAAGTAAAAAAGTTTTGGTGTACAAAAAACGTATATTGTTGATATGCTTCATAAAGCAGACATGCGTGCAGAGCCTCAGAGCAAAAACATAAAAAAGAACATTGCCTTCGGCCGTGACTTCGTTCCACTTCGCTACTTTCGAGCTTATCTTCACATTTCTCAGCATTCCCGTACATTCAAGCTGTTCGTAAGCGAGCATTTATGGCAAAAATGGTGAAAAAAACACTGCTGCACAGCATCTTCTTTACTCGCCAACAATCGCTTATTTTCATGACGACAGTTTCTAGCAGACGACACGCTGTCCTTATACAACCGACCGAAGGACACGTTGTCCGGCCGTCGATCTTGTCGCTTTACGGCGGAGCAGGTTGTTACCCGTGGGCCTGAGTCAACTCGCACGCTACAACACCGGCTAGGCATAGCACGCTCAGGAAGACTGTCTACAACGCATAACAGCCGAACATTCAGATCCCTCCGCACTTAGAGCACATGCAAACAATTAGTTCGTCGTATTGCCAGTTTTATCGACGAACGCGTACAGTAACTGCCGAAAAGTAGTGAAGAAAAGTGGAAAGTGAGCGGTGGTTTAATTTTTTACGGCGCTACTTTTCGATTTTGTGGTCGATTTGAGTGGTTTTAATAAATGCGGATGAATTCATTGTACTGTTTCGCAGATGTTCCCGCTTTAGAAGTGTACAGTCCACAATAATGGTTGTGTATGGTTGATAAGAGCACACCACTGTAAAGCATTGCTTTCTCTACTCTATCTGCCAGTGTCTAAACACGTGCGTCTCATGGACATCAACGTCGACATAATGTGTCTGGGATTTCACATTTTAAGGTAGTGGTCCGGTGGTGTGTGTGCCTGGGTGGTGGCCTGACGACAGCATGGCAGCGCCAGCTCACGCACTGGTGAATTGCTCCGAACAAAAAACGCCAGAAACAGGGGAGCAGGAACAAGAGGGATCTGGTAGTTTAAAGAACGGCACTTCTCTGGAAGACTCCGATGAATTGTCAGGTAATGTAAGTGTTAAAAACAGATCTCCTAGTTCTGGTAGTGGTAGTCAGCCGAGGGAAATGACAATGGAAAACTTCCAAGATGGAGGTACGCACCAGGCGAACAGCAGGCCTGCTAGTGCCAGTGCAGACCAGAGTGGCTTTCCTTCTATTATAGACAGACAGCGTTTAAATCCGGATTTTCAAGGCTTTAACCAAGGAACAAGGGATAACGTCTCTGTCGTGGCCAACGAGGACTACAGAAACCCTCAGGAAACCTTTAATCACGCTACTGTGTCTGAAAGTGGCTTTAGTAGTCGCGGCGGCTACATAGGAGAGCAACATGGCGGACAGGGTATATCAGGAAATGTTAGTGATATGGCTACAAACTCACAGCCAAATAAACTGTATCCTCAATATAATCAGCAGCAGATGAGGCCGGGATTTATGCATCCACCTCGGAATATGAGTATGGGCCCTCAGCAAAGGCCAGGGACGTCCCCCGGGTTAGGTGGTTACACAGGCAACAACTCTCCCCAACAGCAACGGTTCCTTTCGGGGCCTAGTATAAGCCAACAAGGGGGTCCAACTCCAACGCTCAACCAGCTGCTTCAAGCTCCAAATCCTTTACAGCGATATCATAACAGTTATGATTATAGTAATCCCGGACTACATAAGGGAGTAGGAGATTCTACCAATCCTACGGTTACCCAATATCCTGGATCCAGTAGTACGTGGACGAATATGCGAGGTACCAGTGGATATTGTCAGTCTATGGGTTCTACGATGTACAGGAGTCAGGTAAGAAAATTGTTTCTTACACTTATGAACACTAAATTTAGGCAGAAACACAAATTGTTTGGTGCACAGTGCCTTTCTTACGTTTCTTTTAAACAAAATAAGGTAAGCAATAGGAAAGATAAAAATGACTTTTTTTTGTGTTACTAATTACAGCTATGACACATAACATTGCACAACTACCCACGTAGGTCATCCTGTGTATGTCTGCGCAGAGAAGAGTTTAATATATGTAAAAAAAAATATTAAATTTCTTTGAGACGATGTCGCGAAGTGCATTTTAAATTTGGAGAATTCTTTTAGATGTAAGAACACGTGATAAGACTGATGTTCAATAAAAGCTAGCATTATTCAGTGTTCAATTATGGTATTAATGTAAAGGTCATTCTAGTGATAAAGGGCATTGATTGAGGTCAGTTTTAATCGTAGCTGCAGTACGAATGTTGGATTTTGTGGCATTTTACGTCAGACTTTGCTAATTCGTTGTTGTGAGAGGGTCATAGAGATCCACGTGCCTACTCAAGAGTTGAAGTGGTCGACTCTGAGGAAATTTAAATTTTGGTGGCAAAAAGTGAGCCGCAGCTGACAGCTGGGAGTTGTTGAGAATGGCGCAAGCTGATTGGTTGGGAGCGTCTTTCAGATCCGGAATTAATCACGTCTGTCACTGTAGGAGCTGTGGCATTGCCTTCGGTTTGGGGAGCTAGGAACGTACCATGTTATGTGTCAGGGGGTGATGGGATTTTTGATTTTTTCATATGCTTCCACGATGATTATTGACTTTTTTGTTAGGTTATATTGTGTACATTGTTTCCTTTGTTGAAATGCTAAAGTATGTTCATATTTCGGAATTAGTTGGCGTAGTTTCTGGACGTTTTAGCGTCTTTATTTGTCGTTACAGTAATTATTTTTTCTCCCTATTTCAAAATAATGGTAACGCGATTACACCGTTTCACTTCACCTGTTTTAATTTGGAAAATTTCTATTTTGACGACCCTCCAATTATGTATTTGTCATATTTTAGTGTAAAATAAATTCAGCAGACCTCGAATTATAATAGAATCATTTTAAATAACATGCTGGCAAAATGAATTGGCTGTATTTAAAAAAAAAATGCTACAAAATGACATGTTTCATATTTAAAAACATAAATTACTTTTAAAATACATAACAAAACTGCATCCTTTTCGGTAAAATATTTAATTAAGGATATTTTGAACTGTTTTTTAAAAGTTGTTTGGATTAGAAAACCATTTTAGTTTTGAACGTTGCGTAATATTCGGGTTATCTCCCCCCCCCCCCTAAAAACCCCTTCGATTCCAATAATTTAAATTTCCTTTAAATGTAAAATTAAGTATTTAAATAATTAACCATTGTAGTAAATTTGAGATTTTTATGTAGTATATTAAGCTTTTTTTTTTCCCCCAAACCATTTTATTGCTTATATGGGAAATTACTAGTTGTCAAAATAAATTTGCCTACTTTAATTGCAACGAAAATACATATTCATAAAATACGCTTGTTTTATTTTCTTAACACCCACTCATTTGTATCTAAGCTGAGGATACCATGGCACCCAGTTCTATTACTTTTTATTTTTTTCTTATTACAAGAAGTAATTTTAAAAACAAATTGCTGGAAAACTCCTTTCATATAAAATGCTTGACAAAAAATGAAAAAAAAAAATGCTGAAAAAGGAGAGAATTTGGAAATTTATGATTTAAAATACATTGTCTCATGAAGTAAGATTTGCCACTGCTAAAATTTAAACCATATTTTTGCTGACCTGAGTAAAAACACCCATCAACTATATATATAGCCTGCCAAAACACAAGTATGTTGAAGATCTAAACTGCAGTCACCTTGGTCAAGTAGAAAGTCTAAAGAAAATTTTTTGATATTTATTTACCCTTCATTAGATGTCTACTACTGGACTCCATAAGAACCCTGAATATATAGTTAGGAAAGGAATTAAATGGAGTAATTGATCTTCAGTGATCTTCATGGAACCCAAAAATAACTTTTCTGGTGTGCATTTTTTAAATGGCATCACATTGATAATAAACAAATAGAAAAGAACTCGCTGTACAGCTTTAATTTGAAAACCTTAGTTTTGAATATAATTACTACGTAGGGCAGTGTTTTTCTAAATTTTTTTTGCAATGTCTTTTTCGGATATGACAGAAATCACTTCTAAAATGAAAACTTTTCAGAAGGGTTTCATTTGGTGAAGGAATGATATGTTTAAAAGGCTTACAAAAACGTGGCATTACTGTATTGCGTAAACCACCCTTGTCTGACAACTGAGCTGTAACTACCTTTTTTCCTTCTACTGCTGCGATATTTAAACAATCGAGTCTAAACAATTCGATGTTAACGCCCTCTGCTGCATATTTTTCTCCAACCCAAAATGAAAATAAAGATTAATCATCATATGTTATTGTTATCGCAGGATGTGTAAAGACCTTTGATTATGGGCTTCATGACCCAAGATAACGCAGTTCTAGTTGACTCTTGCCTTTTTTTTTTTTCTTGTTTTGTAGTAATTCAAATAACGAGTAGAATAATATTACAATAAAGGATTAGTTTGAGCATTCGTTTGTGAATAAAATTAATTTTATAACCATCCTAATTTTTGAATGGTTGTGGTTCTACTCATATGCGGAGGAATGTTTTGTGAAATAAGATTTTTTTCACGCTTTCTCCGTTTATTAGAAAGGATTTTATACACTAATTCAGATGACTTTTGGATTTTAGGCCTTTTTCTATTTAAATGTGCACTTTTTTTCCTTTTAAAAGTGGTATTTTTCATAATGAAGTGTAATGTGTTGTTCAAACTGGTGAAAACGCCTTTATTAATTTATTCATTTATTTTTGTAGAGATATTTATTACCAACGTTCATCGGCACCAATTCAGAACTGCAGTATGTTTATCCGAACGCGGCGGTTAGATAGGGGAAAAAAATGGCTATGTACCAGTTGGAGTCTTGTGCAACGTCTGCTTGTTTCTTGCTTGTACGCCGCGATAGCGTCACTACACGTAGTTCCTCGAAAGACGAAGCCTTGAGTGAGCCACAAGCCAGCCAAACTGGTAGTTCCAGTCTGCAGGAACTAGGCCCCTCTTGTGGTAAAGTACCCACTGCCATTACCCAGGACCTGGCTCCTCGTAGCTCGATCTTTGCTTGTCCCCATTCTCTCGCTTGTTTCCTCGCATGCGCCTTGCATGTCCTGTAGTCGACTGTACGAGTCGTTTGAGGCCACCCCACGGAAAATATCACGAAAGTGTCGCTAACGCGATTTCGAAATAAGTTTGATTTCGTCATGCGGTTGCAAAAGTTCTGGGAGTTGGTGTTTCATGTCCAGTTCCCGATTATTTTCCGATACTTTCGGATTTTTTTTTTTTTTTTTTGAAGCATTAAAGTGAACATACTGTTGTTTATTTTTAGTATTAGTTTTAGAAAATATTTCGTCTGAAATGGGGACAGGTTTAATTCTTTCTCCAGCCAATATGAAATTTAAAATATTTAAGTTTTTTTAGCGAATTACATTTTTACATGCGAACGCTACCGGCGTATTCAGTTCTTTTTATTCAAAACAGGCTTTACTGTTATGCGTAGTTTTTTTAAAAAAAATGTCAATAAGAATATAAAAGTTAGTGTACGTATTAGAATTATTTCAAGTTTATCAAGTAAGTGACTAAAAAATTAGCCATAATTAAAAAAAAAAAAAAAACAAACGTACGACTAAAGAAAACAATGTAAAATTGTTTAATGCTACTTTAACAGTGAACTGGGAGATAAGAAATAAATGTATTTGTGATTTATGCATTTGAGATAAATTAATTCCTTAAAGAATTTTTTTTTTGGAAGACATGTATGTTGTTGGTATTGTCTGTCAGTTCTTATCCACTTAGGTAGTTTAACTTCACTGAATGTGTGGGCGATCCTTCATTTGCACCTGTTTAGCCGGCTTATGGAACTGCCATGATATCTTGTGGTGATAAAGACGCACAGTTTATTGAAAGGAAACAAGTAGTAGTAATATTTCCCCCCCCCCCCCATTACGATAAATACAATTATAACAATTTTCAGACTAGCCTCCAGAATAAAGCAACAAAAGGAAGCTTACAAATATATTTAACAAAATAATTGTTTTAGATGAGTGTCTTCAGAACTGGTTATGACTTTAAAAAATAACTGGTTAATTGGAGATTTATTTACATCACTTAAAAGTACTATTCCAATATATTCAGTTATACACCTTGTTATTACACATTATGCTGTGCTGATATTCAATTACAAATAACATACAGTTTAAAAGAATTACTTGATGATGATACACCTATGAATGATAATTAAAGAAATTATGGCATTAACATAGGTCATTTCAAATTGTGAATCGTATTGAAATTAATTCAAAATTAAATTATTAAAAATGTTCTTGTTTATATTCTGGCACAACCACTAGTTCAGAGGAGTTTACGTTAATTATTTTTACAATGAATACAATCATTGACTATTATTAAATTAACATGTTCTGTTAAACCACTTATTTTTGTAGGCACATAACTGGTTTGTCTAGTTATGGTACTTGCACTAACTGAATTTTATAGGAAATTTTTGAGATGAAAAAATACCTAAAAATTGAGAAGGTCGATTTAGTACTTCAATTAAAAAAAACATGAGCTACAACATTCTAGGTCTTATTAAAGCCTGTAGAAAATTCAGATTATCTGATGACCACAGTGCAGTGTGTCCTTAGATGCTAATCTGCTATATCAGTAACAACGATCAGAAAATTTTTTTTTTTTCAGTAATGAGATTATTATTTATTAATACACTGAGCTTAATAATGAACTGCTACAAATAACAAGGTTCTTTGCAATAAACAATTATTGTAGAAGACTTAAATTGAAGTCCAATTACAAAATAGTACAAATAAAGCATTGAAGAACACTTCAAAAATATGTAATTGTGTGAAAATTCAGATAAAGTCTTGATCATTATTATTTCATTATGTTCAGTGTTTACATTTATGCAAAAGGATTTATCTCCTTTGTTTCAGAGTTGATAAACCACTCTGAAGGTCTCTTCTGCCCGTTATTGCAAACTTAATGTTGGAATCAATTGCAGTAATAATCCATTTTGATGTCACTTGATATAAATATTAGTATAGATGCTTGCTTAGATTCATCGTACCCACACCAAACTTCTGTTAAAAACTAAAAAATAATATTAAAAATATCAGGGTTTGACAAACAGTCACCATGTTATATTGTCATGATGATGAAGAAATTCCACTTGATGATTAATGACTAATATTTTACAGTGTTTGACTAGTATTTTACAGAGCAAATGTGAGGTTGAAATGCCAGTTCTTTGTTTCATGATTGCTGTGATCTGTATCTTGCAAGGATTGGTACAACCTTTGACAATGGCATGGTGTGATGGACTAGTGCAGGGTCAGGTGCGACCTCTGGTTTCCCACATCTGTGCCATATGTATGCTGTGAAGAAATACAGTATAGAAATGCCAGAAAATTGTCATGTGTAGTATTGTTGTGTTCTGGCATTTGGCTGGTGGGACCCCATGTTGCCTGCACACACTGCTAGGAGGTAGCTAGACTGCCCATTATTCTCTTACTGGTCTCCTTAAGTGTTACATGAGCTTCCTGAATAGAGTCCAAGTTAAAGGGGGGTGGGGTAAAGTTCAGGTAGTACAGGGTGTATGGAAGGGGTGGGCATGAAAGTAAGAGTAAGGAGATTACTCCAGGGAGGGGAGAAAGTGCTGAGTGTGGCCGCCAGTTGGCGGTAGAGTGGTGTAGACCACTGAAACCTACCCAACCAACTAGGGCAGGAGGAACAACCAACTCTGTATTCTGTAAACACTAGAGATAGTATGAGTTTTGGTGTTGGGTTGATCTGTTGTTCCTCCGGCATTTAGCTGTGGGGCTACTAGTTGGACTCTGCATTGCCCGTCCAACCCCCATGAGGAAGAAGCCATGTATGGTGGGGCGTAGGTATAGACTCTGGGGGGGGCAAACCCTGGTTTGCACCCAAGCTTGACAGGGTGAGCAAAAAAAAAAAATGGTACAATAGACTCTTGGTAACAGATGCTAAACTATCGGCAGTATCATTTTTTGGAATGAATCTTATTGGTCGGAGGATTATGATAAAGAATAATAACCAACCAATTGAATAGAGATTTTGTTAGGGTAAGATGAAAATTAAAGTTATTTGGAGAGTGTTTCCTAATTAGTTTCTTATTCTAGACCAATACAGCAAACTTTATCCTTTTTTTTTTTTTTTTTTTAATTGCATGGAAAAAAAATATCTGAAGATTATCCATTCATGAAAACATTATATTGGTTTTCTTTGCATGCATAGTAATTGTAAGGTGGAAATTTGTCATCTTGTGTGCTTTGCTGAGCTGGGAATTGTTAAGATATCATTTATAATTAATTAAGCATATATACAAAAGTTAATCCCGTTAAGAAGTTAAAATCTTTTAATTTCCACTGAGTTTAATTATCATTGATTATTATCCATATTATAGTGTGAGGTTGCTTGATATTGGCTGCTTTGGGAAGATAGCATTATATGAATTTATTGCTAATAAGCAATGCAAACACTGGTATTTTTGCTATATTATGTGACTCCATTGCCGAGTGGTCAGGAGCGGGAGTGCAGTAGCACATGCTCTTTGAGTAGACTGGGGTTCAAACCCCTGACTACTAAATATGGTCAATCTGCCAATCCGCAATGGACCAGCGTGGTAGATTATGGTCCATGCCCCTCAGCATGAATTGTTGAGGAGGCTTCCATCCTGCAGTGGATTGATAATGGCTGCAGTTTACCTTTTTTTTTTAACTTTAATGTGTAATGAAAAAGAATGTTTCTTGGTATGTTCCCTTCCTCACGCCCAAGCTGGAAACTTCAGTCGCATCTATATCTTGAACAAATTTGTTGTGACCTGTGTTAAAAGAATACACATGTAATTTGTAACTGAATTTGTAACAGCTATATACACTACCAAATAAACAATTCCCACTCTTGGAATTGTTTATTTGGTAGTGTATATGGCTTGATGATGAGTAGGGTCACTCTCAATCAAAACTCAAATTAATAAATATTAATAACTTGAATGCTAATATTTGGCAACGAAACAAGATTAATGTTTTTATCAAAAGATGATCCAACAGATGGAAACATTATACACCAGTTAAAAGCAGTACAGTAATATTTATTAAATAACAAATAACATAAAGGTAAGTTTTGAAATCTTGACTAATTTCAGTGAAGAATAACTTTTTGCATTTTCCATAAATTCAGAAGTCTCCAAACATAAGTTTTATAATCATGAATGTGAGAGAAAGAGAGATGAGATAGAATTGGTAAGCCTTGCCTTCTGCAGTTTAACCAAATACAGCAGTTCATTAATGTTATAATGCTATATTGGAATTATATATTGTAGTAAATGCTAATATCATTAAACATTTCAATTTGATACTGTTGCACATGGAAGACTGCTACACAAATTGGAGCAGTGTGACATTGGAGGCAAATTGCTGCTATGGATAAAGGGGTGGTTGAGGGGGAGAAGACAGAGTGGTAATCAATGGACTAATGTTATTAGTGGAGTCCCTCAGGGCTCAGTGTTGGGTCCATTATTGTTTTCTGTATTTATAAATGATATTGATGATGGTATATCAAGCTTAATGTCCAAGTTTGCAGATGATACAAAGGTTGGCAGGGTTGTCAAGGACACTACTGACACTATGCTGCTGCAACAGGATCTGGAAAGGTTGAGCAGATAGGCTGAGAGGTGGCAAATGAAGTTTAACATTGACAAATGTAAAGTACTACACATGGGGAAACAGCAACCCCAGAGCAACGTATCAACCCTGTGGTACTACACTGACAGTGGTAGAGAATGAAAGGGACTTGGGGGTGGTTGTGCAGGCAGATATGAAGTTCTCTGAGCAGTGCAGACGGGCTGCAAGAGTAGCTCATGGAGTATTGTCAATGATATACAGGAATTTTTCCAGCAGGGATAAGGAGGTGATTATTCCATTGTATAAGGCAATGGTCAGACCACACCTAGAGTACTGTATACAGGTCTGGAGGCCTCATTTCAAGAAGGATGTAGAGCTGCTGGAACGAGTACAGAGAAGGGCAACAAGATTAGTGAATGGAACAGAGGGGTGCTCTTACGAAGAAAGGCTTAAGTTTTGCAAATTACAGTGTCTGGAGACTAGGCACCAGCGAGGTGATCTGATAGAGGTGTATAAAGCCTTGAATGGTTTAAGCATGCTCAATGCTGATGGGATTCTTCCTCTAGCTCAGAAAAATCACATGAGAGGGCATAAATTCAAATTGAGGAAAGACAGATGTAGGATAGACGTGCGGAAATTTGCCTTTAGCCAGCGGGTGGTTGGTTGGTGGAACAGACTCCCATCCTTTGTGGTGGAGGTTGATAGCCTAAATAAGTTTAAGGCTCAGCTGGACAGGTATTTTGAACGAACAGAGGGGTGAAGTGGAAGTGGGTTTTTTTTTTTTGGCTGATGCTGCATAAGCTTGCTTTCTTGCATCAAATGCCTCTACTAATGCTAATGCTAATTTCAGCATTAGTCACTTAAGTGCCACAGGTGGTCATTCACTGAAATTGAATGGGACTATTGCTGTATAAGTTGTACAGTAATTTGGGGAAGGAGGGGTAATGTTTTGCAGGTTTTAGAACCTGTCAGTTTGAAACGCTCCTACTTCTGCCCTAAGTAGAACAGATAAGTTCCTGTGATATGCATTTTTGTTTTAATTATAAAAAAAAATTTTGCTTTTTTACTGAATTAAACTATTCTATTAGTTATTATTTGCCAAACTCAATTACAAAATATTGAACAAATGTAAACAAGAGAAACCAGAAACAACAACAATTGGTTTTTTTTTTTTTTTTGAGCTTTTTGGAATTTTCACAGTTACTCATCTGCTGAGTTGAAACGCCGATGCCCACATCTTGTTACTGTCGGCTGTTTGCTTTTAGTTTTTTTTTTTTGTAAACCTGGTGAAACCAAAGCCCTACGTGATTATATATCTCTAACTGGCATCTCATGGCCATTTAAGAGTTGGAATTGAGAACAAGAAAGATAGAATTATCTTTTCTCTCTCTCTCTCTCAACCTGGCATCAGTTAAAATGCCAAACAAAAAAATTAATTTCTCATAATTCATAGTATGTTGAAATGAAAACAGAAGATATTGCATAATCATTTAGAGCAGTGGTTCCCACCAGTGTGCCACAAGATTACAAAAAATTCCATTGAATTCAATGGCAATCACTATTTCACTGTGCTATTAATATTAGTTTTTTAACTTAAAGTGTGACAAAAGATTGGGAACCACTGATTTAGAGAATACTGGTGAGAATTCCAGTGCCTTACTGGAGGATTTGATTTGATTTCCAAAAAAAAAAAAAAAAGCTTTGTCATCTGTCAGATGCTATATAGCAGCAGAGGGTTAATAAACTTTGTTGGTTTCTACCTGAAAATTTGGACTACCATTTTCAGTACACTTTTCCATTCCTACAAATTATCTGATGGGCATGCAACAAAAATAAAAAAAAATTATAAGCAGGAGTGATTTACAGTGAGCTTCTGATTTATGAACCTTTGATTTAATGAAAAAAATTTTTGACACCAGATTTTCGACTTACAAACTCTAATCTTGATCTTCTGAACTTTTTTCTGCAAATTCAGAAAGCATGATCTCTTGAAAGTAAAATAAGTAAGAATGAAATATTTGCAGCTTTTATGTACTATATTTTACCTGGGAATAAATACAATACATAGACTTAGGGATAATTGTGCAGTCAGACATAAAGTTCTTGCAGATGGGCTGTTAGGACAGCTCAGGAGTTTTTGTCAGTGACCATAAGAGATATTCTGCTGCAATGGTAAGGCCATATTTTGAGTACTTCATGTAGGCCTGGGAGCCTCATTTTTTTTGTAGATCTGTTAGAATGAATGCAGAGAAGAGTAACAAGATTGAGAGGAACAAAAGGGTATGCTTACCAAAAAAAAAGGCTTTATTTCTGCAAATCGCATTGTTTGGAAACTGGGCATATCTGAGGAGACTTGACAGAGGTGCTTAAGGCTTTGAATGGATTGAGTGAGCTGAACATTGGTATCCTTACTCTTTCTCAGACAACACACATAAGGGGGCATAAATTTAAATTGAGGACTGTGTTGCAGGGTAATTTCCAGAAATTTGCTTTCAGTCAGCGGTTAGTTAATTGTTGGAACACACGTCAATCTGTGTTGTGGAAGTTTGAATAAATTTAAGGAAGAACTAGACAGATTATTAGAGGGGATAGACAGTGATGTGGGAATGGTTTATTTTATTTAACATATTTTTTGGCTGATGCTCAATAAGCTTGCTTCCTTGCATCATTTGCCAATACTGATACTGTTTAACAGTAATTTGTACAGTTAAATATAGGAAATTATTTAAGAATCTAATTTTTGAAAACTTACTGTTGAGTAAGTCATAAAAGTGTACATTTCCAATAGATAAAAGTGATTTCTGTTAAGAATAATTAAATTATTAATTTATTCCCCAGGGAAATTAATTGTTGCTCTTTATTAAGTTATTTTGTGTTTCCAGTAATAAGCTGCTTTTTGATTATTTTATTACAGCTGTATGTAATGGGGGGAAAAGAGTTTCTGTAGATTAGTTACTGCAGTTTGACTTGTAGAAGTAAGTTGGAAACTTGTGATTTGTAGAAGGGAGTTGGAGGCTAACCAGTTGTGGGCAAGAGCTACAAAAGTGTTACTTCTGTGATTGTTTACTTTTATTTAAATTATACAGTAATAACCATTCTCTATATACGCCTCCAAAGCCTAAACTTAGTGATTTTATTACTATTATTTTTTTATTTTATTTTTTTTTTTTTGGAAGCATAAATGTTCTCCTTACAAAAATGGTGCATTTGGAGATTTTATTCTTTATTCTGTCACTATAAGGACAAATACCTTTAGTAACCGCAGTCTTGTTATTCACAACAAATTATTTCCCAACTACCTCTCTTCCAATTCGTGGTATCACGAAGCAAGTTAAATTAGAATGATGTGTGTAGCATGCCTTCTACACAAATGTGGAATTGTAAAGAATTTTTTGCAGACATAATTTTCTGATTAAAAAATAATTAATGATGCACATGGAGATACATGTCATATTGCAGGAATACTAAAATTTACATTAATGTAATTCTAACAGATATTTAAAAATTTGATAATCTAGTAATGCCTACCAGGAATGGTTGAGTGCATGATCTTTGTATGGGAGGCCTTTTGAATTTCTGTTGAGGATATTTTTTATAGTTTTTTTTTTTTTTTTGTGAAAAAAAATATATCCTTGACAGGATACAGATGGTTCTAGTCTATGAAACATTCTTTTTAAACCTGCAATAGCATCACATCCTCTGACAGGGACAACAGAAAAATATTTAATGCTGGTTGGGGACTAGTTGATTCTTTTTGTGTACCTTCCTGATAGTGTCTTTAGTCTTGCATGTACTGCTCTTTTTATCCATTTATTTTGTTTTTTGCTTTGAAAGCTGAGTAGCCCTGAGAGAGTAGATGACATTTGTTTATGTCTGGCCCAAGTACAGTTTGTTGTGTAGTGAAACACTGCTTTTCATCACACTGGCATGTTTATCAGTATCTAATAGCTTCTTAAAGTTAATCGCTCACCTATGTGAGAATTAACCTGGAAAATAAGAGAAATTTTGATTAGTTTGGCCAGAAACTGTTAATCAGCTAATCCCAGTGTATCTGCATTCAGGTAGGTGTCACAGAAGTATCCTATGTTGCCAAAATGTTATTCTGACAAGTAGTGCACATTATTATTGCAATAAAACTGATGTTTAAATAGTAGAGGGGTGGGGAGGCCACAGGCATCACATTTTTATGATCATATGAAAGGAGAGGAGAGGAGTATTCCTGATATCATAAGTAGCACACAACTCTTCCAACTAATGACACGTGTGATATCATTTGGAATACTATACACTAGTTCACAGTGAGTTTTCTTCTAATGACTTTAGATGGTTTCAGTTTACTAGTGATTTGCAGGTAATAATATGCAAAGAAGGCTATTCATAAGGGGAAAAAAATGGTTGTGATAAAAAAAAAATTATAAAAGATGGGCACACAAAGCAATTTATTGTAGTTTTTATATTTCAGTCATGCAAACATTCACTTATTTTCTTATCACTAATTATTATTATTAGCCATATGGTACAAAGAAGCCTGAGGCTTATGCTGCACCAGCCAAAAAAAAAAAAAAAATTCTGAATTACAGACACAGAGAGTAAAGTATAGTTTTATTTAGTGTTCTATAAAGATAATTGTAGTAATTAATTACTAAGGAGATAACTATATTTTTCACAGAAAAAAAATTCAATTAATTTAAGGGGGAAAAAGACTACCTGAAATCGGGATTTTAAGTAACTTATTTAAAGTTAAAATCTGGGACCTGTCAGGGGACCAATATTGCTCGTGTTACAAAGCAGGCAATGCTACTGTTGGGTTAATTATGAGGTGATTTGTTGTTCATGGCTTTCCTTCACTCTCTTATAATTAAATAATTTTCAGTTGATTACTTTGGCTCTAGGGCTACCTCATAGGTATCACAGTTGCTGTCCTGAATTCAGCATGTCAAAAAGGCTGAGAAGAATTTTTGCAGAGTTTTTTTTTTTTTTCACACAAACTCTAGGATGGAAGAGGCTTTTTTTTTTTCTTTTTTTTTTTAATTAGAATTCTAAGCATAAACTATTAGAACTTACAGTACTTAGTACTGCATATGGGTTGAAGGCTGAGAAGACAGAACAACTCTTGTTGACATCAGACTTTAATTTCTGTAGGTTGTAATTTTTGAGAAATACACATGAGGGATGGTTGTTTCAGAAAACAGAAGGGATAGATAAGGAAAAGTTGGTTCTGTGAGTTTGAAGTTAGATAGTGAATGTATGCTGACTGCTTGCAACATGTTGGAGAAGAACAGTGCCCATGGAAATATCTATAGAAAAGGCATGCAGCTGAAATTGGACACATAAGACAGAATGGAGAGACTGACAGATCATTAAATTAACCCGACTATCCTCTTTTGAATGGAATCAAGCGTGTGTATGTGTGTGTGTATTTATTATTATTATTATTATTTATTATTTTTTTTTTTTATGATAACCTCAAGCAAGACAGGTATTAGAACCTGTAGTACTTAATACCATCCATGGATTGAAGGTTGAGAAGATGAAAGAAGATACTTGTTATGTTAGACTTGAATTTCTATAGATTGTAATTTTTGGGAAATATGCGTGAAGGGAAGTAGTTCCAGAAAATGGTAATTGAGAAAAAAGAAAAGTTGGTTTTGTGAGTTTGAAGTTTGACAGTAAAAGGATGTTGACTGGTTGAGGTGCTTGTTCGGACTGGTTTGGAAGAGAGAGCAGGAATTATAGAATGTAATGTTAATTACATTATATTTTACAACATTTTGGATTACCATTAACAGTGCACATTTTATAAGGTTTAGTAGTAGTATAGCAAACTATTGTGATCTTTTTGTTAGCACATTTCCAACTTTTGCCTGTGCCCTTTTCTCATTTCAATATACAAATGTTGGAGGTGCTGTGGGCCCCCACCCCTTTGGTTGAATAACTGTGGCATAGCAGAGTATTGCGGGATCCCTTTCTTGACACCTTACCCATTTTTCTTGTATTCTTTCATCATTTTGATATAAGAATGTCTGAAGTGTTATAGGGGCTCCTTCCCTTTGGCTGGTGACTAGGGTGACCAACTCTTGATCAGCCAATTTTGGGTTATCGACCTTAAATCAACCAAAACAATCAGGATTTTTTCATTAGTACATCAGATTACAAAATACCTTGTAATATTAACATATGTACATATCCCTTCTTGATTATTATACATAGATAGGTATATCTTGACATTAATTTTTAAAATAGGTAGGTTGAATAAATTAGATACAATGTAGGTAAGTAAAATGTGACTAGCTGACTGCTATTGTTTCAATTCAACCCCTTCCCCCCACAGGCTACCCCTGCATTATCTATACATGCCAATGAACATGTTTCACATATATTGCGATGTGGCAGCACACACACGTACCAATTAAAGCTTGGATTTTGTTTGTGTCTGGGAATCTAAGAAAAATAAACATCAAAGATATAAATGGAGATTTATTTTATTTAAACTTTCTATACACATTCATATTATGCTAATGAATTTTAGTACAACCTATTATTATATTTTATATTATGTGATAAATGGGGATAAATGGCATCTCGCCTAGGGTTCTTTCGGGATGCCTCTATAGAGAGCCGAAAATCGGAATATCCCACAAAATTTTGCATGGTTGGTCACCCTACTTGTGGTCCTATTGTGTTGCACTGGTTCACTAAAAGTATGCTACAGTGCTGCTAAATCTGTTATAGTTTCATGAGGTATAGTTCCTTCACCACCTGTTATTTGTTTGTAGAGGTACACATGCATATAGACATGATACACAATGCTGCATACTGCAGCATTGTGTATCTATACGTATAAGTTGCTGATGCACTTAAAATCCAACAATGATAATCTGCTTAATAGTTTTATGTAAACACAGCTATGACATTTCAGACAAGATTAGATTGCACTAGTTGTTCTCTATTAACACAGAGCTTTTTCACAAATCAGAATAAAATTTGTAGAACAAATTGCCACAATGTATTTAATGGAGACTGAATTTTGCTATGCAATAAAGTCACTTTCTTAAATTAGACAATTTCTGCTCTGACCAAGAAAACTATCAGTCAATGTCCAGAGCCACATAAAGTAATGAGGCAATTAAGACTCATTAAGCATAATCACCTCTTTACTTTGTGAGGTAATACTGTTAACCACCACCTTAACTATCTGTTTCTGATTAAAAATAAAATAGATTTGTGTACATATACAGTGGCGCTTGAATAATTTGAAATTGCTTAATTCGAAGTATTAGTTATTTCAAATTACTTTTTTTGCATGTTGAACCTCCTATTCTATAAAAAAAGAATTAATTCAAAGTTTGGATAATTCAAAAGAATTTTGATGCTCCTTCAGCTTCGAATTATTCAAGCTATACTGTATTTTTCATATATCAAATCAATCTTTATTTTGGGGCTGAATTTCTGATATTTGTGTAATTCTAATATGAATTTTCCACAGTGAAATTTATTGGTTTCAAACTTTTGTTCACCTTGTATTATGGTTGTATCTGGAAGTATTCAAAACTAAGCAGAGATTTCATTGTATATTTCTTGTTAAATTTTGTATCACTTTGGGTTGGTACATCTTTGTTTGGTAACCAAGCTGTGCAAGAAAAGCAGCCTGACTGCAAAGAATTAGGTGTTTTCGTTTAGCAAGGACTTTATTTTCCCTGTCTATAAAAATGGACATAGGTTGGAAGCCTGCGGCTTATCTCACAGACAGACAGAGAGAGAGAGAGAGCGCAAGCGCAAAGAAGTAGAGGGGATTCATCAAGAAAGAGAAGAGTGATGATATCCAGCTCAGGACCCTGGATGTGCCAAGCCCGACTCGCCAGATGTGAGCACCTGGTGTTAATTTGTTACTGCAGTGGATAAAAATGCAAAGTTTATAATTTATGATATCTTTAAAGTAATTTTTTTACGGCACCTCCGTAGCCAGGTGGGAAGGAGCAGCAGTGCGTAGCACACGCTTCTTGATTAGACCGGGGTTTGAGCCCGTCACCACCAAATAGGGAGCATGCGGAAAGGTCAGGGAATGACCACTGCACCGGAGCAATATGGCCTTAGTTGCTAATGCTCCTAAAAAACCTAAACCGTAACCGTAATTTTTTTACAATGTAGTTTTCAGCTGTTTGTCTGTGGACTGATGCTGGTTGATGATTTAAATTCCACTGGTCTATAAATATGAAGAAAAAAAAATGTGCTGTTAGATTTCATAACAGCCAACAGAAGTAAATTGTGTGAGGGATGGTAGGACCAAAAAAAACTTTTTTTTTTTATGACAACCCTAAACACAAAAGGTATTAGAACTTCATAATACTTAGTACTGTGTGTGTGGGTTGAAGCTTGTGAATATGAAAGAAGATACTCATTGACATTAGATTTATAAATTTTTTGGCACTCTATAGCTGGAAACTTTTAAATAATGATAGCAAAAATGCTGGTTACTTATCTAGTTATAAGATTGGCTTTGAGTGCTAGTCTCTGGAACCACTAGAATTTTTTTCTGAAAGTTTGGGAACCACTGTTCTGTAATTTTAAAGCAGGCATGGGCAACCTTTCCTAGTTCGGAGGCCAAATTATCATTCTGTCTCCAAGTCAAGGGCCGGATCAAATTATTAAATAAAATAAATTAATATTAAATGAATTAAAACAAGTTGCTACTTCATTTTCATTTATTTATAATATAATGCTTTGGTATAAAGCTCTACATAAATTTTATAATATAATGAACGACATAACAACTTAATGTGAAGATTGGCCTTGTACTTGAACTACTATCAATATTGACGTTAATATTACTTAAGGATAGTTGCTTAGTTTGAGGTTTTCGTCCGTTATTCTTGTCCGAATTTTTGATTTATTGTATTTCATCCTCGAAAAAAACTGTTCACACGTATGTGCTGCCGAAAAGACAAATGATTTTTTTCTTGAAAAGGTGCGTAAATTTGTATATTTTACTTCCACCAAATAAAATTTATAAAAATCCGTCAAAGCAATGTTGTTAAATTGTGATTTTAGCATTAAATCTGCCTGAAGCTCAATAAGTTCCATCTGTAAGTTTTCTGGTACATTATTTACATCAGCATCCATCGGACGAGCAAATATAGCGAATGTGGAGTTTAACATTCATATGTTGCAATCATTTTAACATTCAATGTTAAAACGATCATAAAATCGTTTTAACATTTTTACCTTTACTCAACCACCTCACTTCACAATAATAAGACATCTTCATAATCCAAAAATAGGTCTGCCAAATATTTTTGACTTGGCGATGATTAAGTGCACGTGACTTAATAAAGTTAATACTGGCTACTACAACTTCCATAACATTTGTGAATTTAATCAATTTTGCACACAGATTTTGTTGGTGGATAATGCAGTGAAAATTTGTTAAATTTTCCTGATGGATCTGTAGTTCTATTGCTCTTTCACGAACTATTCCAATAAATCCCTTCCATGCACCAACCATTGCAGGGGCTCTATCAGTGCATATGCCAGATAGTGAACTCCATTTAAGCCCAAATCGTTGCCGTGACTGTTTTGACTTGACTTGCGTTGACTGTTTCAAATATATCTTCACTGTAGTTGTTCCTTTTTAACGGCCGAAGTGCCAATAATTCTTCTGTGATGTTGAAATCCGCATCAACTTCTTGAAGAAATATTGCTAGTTGTGCTGTCATCCAAAGCAATTGAAAATGCTTTCAATTTAGCAATCTTCTCTTTTAAACTTTTTTTGATATCATCAGCCATAATTTCTATCTGTTGGATAACAGTACGTCTCGACAAACGAATATTCTCTAAGTCTTTTTTTTCTTTTCAGGGCATATACTTGCAGCATCCAGCAGACATTCTTTGATAAATTTTCCTTCACCAAATGACTTAATGCTTAGCGTTTTTTTTTTTTTTATTATTATTTTTTTTTTTCGCTTACCACAAAGCTGGCTTTGACAATGCTGTGGTGCTGCGTTCTTTGCTTGTTGAACATTTGCTGCTGGGTATACAAGTTCTTCAATTTCTGTATTTCATCTTTTCGTAGTTGTCCATCAATTTTTTGGTGATCCGCATGTCTCAAAGTAAAGTGTCTCTTCAAGTTGTATTCTTTGTTGACAAATATGGATTCTTGCACAGCAAACATACAGGAAATCCTTTATTCAGAATAAAATAATCCTCTGCCCAGTTGTCTTGAAATTGACTATTCTCTGCATCTACTTTTCTTTTTTTTTTGACATAACCCCCGACTCTCAAATTTATAAGCGATATTCAGAACTTTCAAACTGTCTTCTACACCGCAGGCATCAAACAGAACATAACATCAATGCAGGCACCGAACTGACACGTTCACACCACACACACACACACCACTAGTCAAAGTGAGAAAGAGACCTTGGTGGGAGAAAATGTGGTGTGTTTTGTGCAAGTCATATGACGTCAGCTTAATGTGAGTTAGTAGAACACACCATGCTTTCTCCCACCATGAATCAGACAAACTTTGCTGAAGTAGATTAGGGCTGGATCAAAAGAAGTAGAGGGCAGGATACGGCCCACGGGCCGGGGGTTGCCCATATGTGTTTTAAAGGATGAGACTGCCCTGACAGCTTGTTTTAGCACTGACTGGTCACTTATCAGATAGCAGGTAGTCTCTACTGCATGCATACAAAACAGTTTGTAAAGTTGTTTGATGTGAGCTTCCAGTGGTGTTCAAAACCAGTATACTGATAGCTTTAGCTGTATTGCAATTTTTCAGTTGTATACAGCTAAAGCCATCTATTGAAAGTACTGCAATACCAGTGCAGCTCATTATAAAGGCTGAGAGAATTAAGAAGGCTTAATTCTCACAACAAAACAGCCTTTTTGCTATCAGGATTAAGAACATTGCATTATCCATGTGGTTTAAATCCTGCTGGCCACAAAAAAAAAAAAAAGATTGAAATAAGAGATAATCATTATAAATGTTTACAGATGTAAATAAGCTTGGCTGTTTGTCCTTAATATTCATTGAAATATGATCCACTAAAACTCCTCTACCACTAGATAGCTCTCTAAGATCTTGGCACCTTTCAATTGCCAAGGGTGCTGGAACTTTTTATGAAAGGAGTTTGCTGTAGCAATAACTGCTAATATGATTAGTAGGTACTATCCAGTTGGGTTCTTAAAATGGGTGCATGTTGGGTGGGGAGGGAATTGTGAATGTTCCATAAATTTCTCAGTCCTTTGTATAGTACTACACTGTAAGCCAACTTATTATCACTCCAGAGTCATGTTGGTTACATAGATTAAAAATAGTTTGTTTTCTTGTTGATGTTCTATATATTCTAGCTTATGAAGCATAAAAAAAAATCATCTAAAATTTTAATGCAAACTTATATGCTGAGAACGAAAGCATAAATTTGAATTAGAGGCACATGCTTAAGGCTACAAAGATGTGAATTAATACCAGTGTATTTACAATTTTTTATATATATTTTTAACAAATATATGTGGTTGCTTACTTTTGAATCCCAAGAATTCTTCATCAGACAAAAACATCTGGAGAATTGGTCAGGAGTTATGTTTTTTCAAGTACTTAAAGTAAACTTTGGAGGTTTAGTTTCTTATAGCAAGCCCACTTTCACATTGAGGTATTGTTTATAGAGAAATCAGTTTGCAGTCTGGTACTAAATAGACAAAAAGGAATGGCCCAATAAATCAAAGCCTACCACATACACACATAAAAAAGTAAAGTGCAGCCATTATCAACACACTGCAGGATGGAAGCTTCCTCAACAATTCATGGAAATGGACCATAATCTGCCACGCTGGTCCAGTGCGGGTTGGCAGATCGACCGTATTCAACAGTCAGGGGCTTGAACCCCGGTCTACTCAAAGAGCGTGTGCTACTGCACTCCCACTCCTGCCCACTCGGCTACAGAGGCCGTACATACATAGCATCAACAAGAGTGCTGTTATGTAGTCACCTATGTTTGTAGGTTTTGGTTGTGTTACTTTCTATGTGAGTAGTGTTCACACTTTCTCTATAGTGCAGTGTAATGAAACTTGCATTTAATGACTAATTATGAATTTTGAGAGAAAAAAAAAGTGACTTGTGTTGGTCTTATTAATGTTTTATTATTCAGTTGTCATCTGTTGTATATTACTAACATCTTTAATTTTAGCATTGTTAATATCTTTTAGTGAACTGCAGTATATTGCACTTTTATAAGTATTTGTGGACAGACAGACCAACTGTGTAGGTGGATATAAGTTGTATTCTGCTGTGCACATGTGCAGGACAGCAGTTTAGCATCCTATAGCACTATTGCCAAAGATAAACTGAAGGCTATCTCAAGGCACAGCCACAAAATTTGCCAGTGACAGACAGGAACATCCAAACTTCAATTTAATTTCAAAGTGAAGACCTTAAATGCATTTCAAAAATTTCTGCTTTCCCTGTCCCACAAATTACCTGTTATTTCAAACAGGTACTTACGGACACAGACCATCTGATTTCAAAAATTCGTCACCATATAAATTGCATTGAATGTGGCATCTATATTTCCTCACCTGAGCTACTACCCCGACATTCTGCTGATCCCTAGTCTGGGATCTTCTAGTTCTCTCACTCTTCCATTGTATGTATAAAGTATGCTGACTTGCATAAATATTATCTTAGCTTAATCCATTGCTAGTAAAACGTTCTTTATTATATTATTATATAGCATATAAATAAGAAAATGACATGTTTATTGTCAATGGGGGGAAAAAATAAAAACAAAACAGAAATATATACCACAGAACTAATGTGGCAAATTAGTCTAGTTCACTTTTCAAGGTTATATTCTGTTATTGAACACCAAGATATCATTTTAAATAAAGTGAAATCATAATAAGAAAGACCAACACCCCTCCCCCACCCAGCATTATAAACACACAACCTCCTTCCCAAGGAGACACCTGTTCATCCCATTGAAAGGAGGAAGGCCACTTCTGTAATAAATGAAATTGAATAAATTTAGTGGTGTTTTTTTTTTTTTTTTTTTTTTCACAGTAGCCTTGGATGTATAACCAAATTTCATTTTAGTACAGTAACGCAATTTTTCTTAATCTGAAAACTTGAATAGTTAAGGATTATATAATGTTTTTAGGATAAAGATTAGAGTAATTATGAAAAATTGCCACATTTCTTCATTCCTTGATAAAGGAAAAATGACTGAAAGGACTAGTCTTGAAGAAAAAAATCAAGGAAAAATGTAAAATCTGATAGCAAAGAGGTAGTATTGGAGATTGTTTATCTTCAATTTAATTCTTTTTAATCTAACTATTAATCTTATACAATATAAAGACTATAGCCCGTATATTGTGGACTGAATTAAGATTATAGTCCTTTTTGGCAAAGAATAAGCATTCCATATACATTGCATGGTTTGAATTTCAGGTAAAGTTGGTTCAAACTTTTTAAAAAGTTTTAAAGTGGTATACTGTTTCACAGGTGAAAAACTTTTGGTTTTTTTTTTTTTTTTTTTTAGAATTCATTCTCATTTTCTCAAAAATGAGAAATACAGCTAGAGTACCATAATTGGTTGTATTAATATTTTTTTTATTTTTCTTGGTTTTATACTGCTTTATTTTCCAGATTTTATGACCATCACTATAAAATAATTAGTAATATTTATAAAAACATCAGTAAGATAACTATGAAATATGGGCATAGTTTTACTTTTGGATCATTAGAAGATAAATTTGTGGCATTTAACTGACTAATTGATTGGTGTTTCAAAATTATAATTGTAGCACTGCTGTTTTAGAGTGTTGCCTGTATTTTGTATTATACTCTAAGATATATTTTCTCGATGATGCCTTGCAGAAATTTCAGAATTTTTGATGAAACCGGCCTTGAGTGTGATGAGAGAATAACACATGAGAGAGTTTGTTGTGTAAAAGGACATGAACCTGTAATTAAATTTTTTTAATTATATTTAAAAAAAACTAACTGCATAAACAACCAATTTTACCAGAGGAAAGACTTGTTATTTATTTATTATCTCAAAAAAAAAAAAAAATTAAACAAATATTTATTCTTGTTATAGTTTTTTTGAAGTATCTGTATTTGAGTGCTGTTTTATCTTTTGTCCCATATTGGGTGTCTTATGTAACTCTTTGAAATTTCCAGCACTGAAAAATAGCTGGCAAGCAGACATAAATACAACCAGCACTGACAAGTTGTAATATGCTTTTACCTGTATGCATTCCCATTACTATTATGTTATCAATTAAACTTCTTATCAGCTAGTTACTGAAAGTGGACAACCTGCTTTCTGCATGTTCATACCCTAAGAATGTGTGGAATCAGTACGTAAAATCTTGGTTTCAGAAAAATCATGTGGGCACTTCGTTAATGTAAAAAATTACACTTTTAGTAGTTAAGGAAACAAGTTTGAGAAGATAAATAATATTTACAAAACATGGTCAGTCCACACCTTGAGTACTGCTTATAGGTCTGGAGGCCTCATTTTAGGAAGGATATAGAGGTGCTTGATCGTGTACAGAGAAAGGCAACAAGATTGGTGAGGGGGGACGAAGGGGGTCTTCTACCAAGAAAGGCTAAAGTTCTGCAAATTGCAGCTGCTGGAGACTTAGGTACCTACGGGGTGATCTGATTGAGGTGTATAAGGCCCTGAATTCTGATGGGATTCTTCCGCTTGCCCAGATTATGAACCTGAGGGGGCATAAATTCAAATTGAGGAAAGGCAATTGTAGAATAGAATAGATGTTCAGAAATTTGCCTTTAGCCAGTGGGTGGTAATTGCTGGAACAAACTTCCATCTGTTGTTGTGGAAGTTTGATAGCTTAAATAAATTCAAGGAGGTCCTGGACAAATTTTGAGGGAATGGGCATGTGAAATTGTTTGTTTTTTTTTTTTTTTTGGCTGATGTTACATAAGCTCATACATTTGCTTTCTTGCATCATATGTCTCTATTACTACTATTTTCTTTGAGAAGGATGTCACTACATTAGTTGCTGCATTCTCATTATAGTATAGATATGTTTATTTTGAAGTAAGAATAATTAGTATAAGAAAGAAGTCATGAACATTAAAGAATTTACTGAGAAACTGATACTATTGTATAAGTAGGTTGGGGCTACTTGTATCCTGAGTGTGAAACAAAGTTTGCAATACGATATTGAGTGGGAAGGATGCAAAGGTATCCTGACTGCATATTTTATTCTAATCTGCCATGCGCTGAACAAGATTGCATTCACTAGTATATAAGTGAATGTACTACACACACTAACACTTTTGAATTAGTATTTATAGCCTGATGTAGACTAAATGTATGGTATGCGTGTGGATTTTCAAGTGTATTTAATGTGGATAATTTGTTTCTATCCACTATCTTAAAGTAGGTTCTATTAGTTTTAGTTTGAACGTTTAATGGCTGTATGTACAAACAAATTTTTAGTTTTGTTTAAGCTTATGGGTACAATAAATGGCTGATATTTGCTGTACAGGTTAAATTGTCTCAAAGCATCAGTTATAGTTAATTACTGTATATTAGTTATAAGAAATATATACAATGTATTGCCATTTTGGTAATTTTTATAATATTCATAGAAATTTCTTGAATTTTTAATTGGCAGATTAGAAAGCATTAACAGTTACTGGGTGCCTCCCCATACCACTGCCAACAGATTAAGTGAACCACCTCAAATAACCTATATAGTAGAAAAAACTTTGCAGCTGCTTAATGAGAAAGTGTTGATAGTATGGTTGAAAGATTTAAACTGTGATTAATACCTAACAAGTGATTTTTCTGCGATAATATACCTTACTTGCAGGTGTGCATCTGGAACTGTAATTTACCACAAAAGCATGTTTTTTTTTTTTTTCTTTGTTAAAAAACCATGCTTTTGTGGTTTTTAAATAATAATAAAAAAAACATGTTTTTTAAAAATTATTACTTAGAATTTTAATTAATTTTTTTTTCATTTTCAAATAAATTAATTCCCTTTAAATTTGTGAAAAATCTCACAGGCGGAATCTTCTTTTATACATAGTGACTTTTCTATAATATAAATTTTACTTCCGAATTCATTTGTGCATGCGTGTATAAAAAACATCTAAATGTGTCAGTAAAATTATTTTTTGTAAAATTAAAACTTTTGAAAATATTTATCAAATACATGGACTGAAAGATTCATAGTTTTTTATCCTTAGTTTTTATTAAAAACCTTGGTTATTTTGCTTAATAGGTCAATAATCTTTGTATCTGTCAGAAATCTTATATAAATCGAGGAACCAATGATTTTATTTTAAAACCCAACGGGCTTGTTTGTGCGAGTTAATTAAATATTTTGTGTTACTAGAAATATGCAGTACTAACCTTATGAGTATTTAAGTGACTCGTGAGTGCTTTTACGTAACTTATTTATTATGTGAGTTAAGGATTTTTTTTTTTCCTGAATGTTCACTCTTTAGTTTATAAAATTTGTTAAAATTGTCAAGAATAGTGAAAACGCTAATTTTATATTTGTAAAATATATTTAATCTAATCGGTATAAATATCTGTGATTTAAAGTTATACAGTCATTAATTATTTTTGTGTAGTGATCATCTGTGCAACAGCATGAGGTAAGAATACTTATTCTGTGCATGGAGGGAAAAAAATTACAGGGAACTATGTTGGGCATAGTCTCTTTCTGTACATAGCTGTGATATTGACTTGATATATCTTGCAACTAGGTTGTTCAGGTCTTTACAATGCCTTCCTTCCCACCAGTGAGATCCCAGAAAGGATCAAAGCCTGGGTCTGGGTAGTGGCATATACTTTAAATAAATAGTGATATTAGCATTAGTAGAGGCATTTGATGCAAGAAAGCAAGCTTATGCAGCATCAGCCAAAAAAAAAAAAAAAACAAACACTTCCACTTCACCCCTCTGTTCGTTCAAAATACCTGTCCAGCTGAGCCTTAAACTTATTTAGGCTATCAACCTCCACCACAAGGGATGGAAGTCTGTTCCACCAACCAACCACCCGCTGGCTAAAGGCACATTTCTGCACGTCTATCCTACATCTGTCTTTCCTCAATTTGAATTTATGCCCTCTCAGGTGATTTTTTTTTCTGAGCTAGAGGAAGAATCCCATCAGCATTGAGTATGCTTAAACCATTCAAGGCTTTATACACCTCTCAGATCACCTCGCTGGTGCCTAGTCTCCAGACACTGTAATTTGCAAAACTTAAGCCTTTCTTCGTAAGAGCACCCCTTTGTTCCATTCACTAATCTTATTGCCCTTCTCTGTACTCGTTCCAGCAGCTCTACATCTCTCCTGAAATGAGGCCTCCAGACCTGTATACAGTACTCTAGGTGTGGCCTGACCATTGCCTTATACAATGGAATAATCACCTCCTTATCCCTGCTGGAAAAATTCCTGTATATCATTGACAATACTCCATGAGCTACTCTTGCAGCCCGTCTGCACTACTCAGAGAACTTCATATCTGCCTGCACAACCACCCCCAAGTCCCTTTCATTCTCTACCACTGTCAGTGTAGTACCACAGAGTTGATACATTGCTCTAGGGTTGCTGTTTCCCATGTGTAGTACTTTACATTTGTCAATGTTAAACTTCATTTGCCACCTCTCAGCCCATCTGCTCAACCTTTCCAGATCCTGTTGCAGCAGCATAGTGTCAGTAGTGTCCTTGACAACCCTGCCAACCTTTGTATCGTCTGCAAACTTGGACATTAAGCTTGATATACCATCATCAATATCATTTATAAATACAGAAAACAACAATGGACCCAAAACTGAGCCCTGGGGGACTCCACTAATAACATTAGTCCACCATTGATTACCACTCTGTCTTCTCCCCCTCAACCAGCCCTTTATCCATAGCAGCAATTTGCCTCCAATGTCACATTGCTCCAATTTGTGTTGCAGTCTTCCATGTGCAACAGTATCAAAAGCCTTTCTAAGATCCAAGTATATAATATCAAAGTTATTCCCTGCATCCAGTTCTTTTGTGACTGCATCATAGTATCCAATCAAGTTGGTCAGGCAAGACTTCCCCTTAACAAAACCATGCTGTGTCTGAGCTATAACTGAAGTCTTGTCTAAATGGTCCTGCAGTGCTTCTTTAACCAGTGCCTCCATTAATTTTCCTGGAACAGAAGTTAAGCTCACAGGTCTATAATTACTTGTGTCAGCCTTTGATCCTCCTTTGTGAATTGGGGTCACATTTGCACATTTCCAGCCTATGGGTACCTCCCCTGAGTCCAAGGAAGCTCTCATAATTATGGCTAAGGGTTTGCTTACTTCCTTTGCTGCCTCCTTTAATATAACTGGATAGATCCCATCCACCCCGGGTGCCTTTCTTGTGTTTATCTTCAACAGTTTCTCCTCCACTTTACTCCCAGTTATTTCAAGATTCTGTAGCTTACTGCTAGAGTTGAATACACCTCTGGCATTCCCCTCGCTGAATAACTCCTCATGTGTGAATGTCGATGCAAAATATTCATTTAGTTTGTTAGCTACCTGAGCAGGATCATCAACAGTTGACCCATCAATATCAAGTGGACCAATCTGATTCATCCCCTTCCTTCTAGAGTTTACATAAGTAAAGAACTCTTTGCTGTTTTTCTTTGCATCCCTTGCCGAGGATTTCTCGTAATCTGCCTTCGCCTGCCTAACCTCCTTTGTAACTTGGTTGCATATCAACTTGTATCTATCATAGGCTTCTATGTCATGTGTTAATTTGTAAGTATCCCATGCATTTTTCTTCTCTGCCATATGCTTCATTAGTTCATCTGACATCCATTTTGGCCTAAACCTTGAACAATATTTCTTAGTTGGTATGTAAAGCCTATTAGCTTCCAAGATAAGTTCTTTGAATGCTTCCCATTTTGAATTTGCTGTTGGTAACATCATCAGTTGGTCCCACTGTATAGAATTTAAATACTGTCTCAGTCCATCGTAGTCGCCTTTACGGAAGCAATAACCCTTCCCTTTACCCCTAATGGTAGTTACCTCTTTGAATAAATCCCACTTCGGCACACTGTGATCACTGCCACCTAGTGGTTCATTTATCTGCAGATTATTAATGCATGAAGAATCACTGCTGATAATCAAATCAAGAGTATTACTCCTCTAGTTGCCTCCCCGAACATGCTGATGTAGAAAACAATCATCCAATAAATCCACAAAAAGCCCTGCTAGTGCGTGAGTAACCAGTCTCCAAATTCCAGTCAATATCTGGGAAATTAAAATCTCCATTATAAGACTCTCTGATTTACTGGCCCACTCTATTTCCCTGTACAGTTCCTTATTATCTCCTCAGAGTCATTAGGCCTATAGCACACTCCTACTCTCAATTTTGATCTCCCAATGCTTATGTCACACCAAACTGACTGAACACTGCACTGTCAGCGATGTCGACTGGCTTCACTTCCTTGGTTTTTATGTGTTTCTTAACTAATAGCATAACCCCTCCCCCCTTCCTATCCTGTCTATCCTTTCGTAGACGTTGTACTCCCCAAATTGCAGTTCTGCATTCCATATATCTGTGTGACACCACGTCTCTGATATCCCAACAATATCTGCCTTTGATGTTTTGAGCAATACCTCAAATTCATCAAATTTATTACTAAACTCCTAGCATTGGTGTACACGCAAGTATATCTGCACCTGTTTCTATTCTTAGCTACCCTAACACAACCCATGTGTTTACTTGTACCGCAATGGCTCCCAGCAGTCTCTGAAATACCATGCATCTTGTTTTCCAGGCTTCTGCTCATTCTAATAGAAGCAGTGCAAGAATCTCTTTCACCTCTGCCAGTGGCTACTGTCAATCTATTGGTCTTTGTCTCCCCCCAAGCTAGCAGTTTTCCGACCCACCTAACACTGCCTCGATAGCATCAGCAAATATTCTTGCACCCTTTCTATTTAAGTGTATCCCATCCCTGTAGAAGCAATCTCTCCTGTTAACAAGTACAGTCCAGGCTGAAAAAAAATTCTACCCCTTGAGCCTTGCACAATCTTTCCAGGGCTGAATTGATCGACAAGGCTCTCATCATATACTCCCTCCTATCGTGTCTGGGCAGAATTGCAGACACTTTCAAATTCAACCCTAATTCTCGGTATAGTGATATAGTTACTCTGAGCTGTTTGAAGGAAATGTTTATTAAAATGTTAATCAATGCATGGAAGGAAGCAAAAGATCGCAATTATTGGTTACTCTTCATATTGGTGTAATGTTAGAAGTAGGGACCCAGAAGGATGTGTTCTAGGAACACTTATTTCTGATTTTCATAAGTGATATCAATAAAAGGAATGATGTCAAAATTTGCAGATGAGGTGAAGAACAGCATAATATTAGTAGTGGCAGGTAATGCAAGAAAGCAAGTTTTATAAAGCATCAGCCAAAAACAAACAAAAAAAAATTTCCTAAAAAAAAAAAAAAAACACAACTGAGGAATGATGTTGGAACTATCATTCCTCAGTTTGAATTTATGCCCTCGTATGTAGTCGGAAAAATGCCATCAGCATTCAGCTTGCCCAATCCATTCAAGGCTTCAAGCACCTCAATCAGATCGCCTGGCAGGCACCTAGTCTGCAATTTGCCGAACTGAAGCCTTTCTTGGTAAGACCTTTGTTCCCTTCACTAATCTCTGCACCTCCAGCAGATCTACACCCCTCCTAAATTGAGGTCTCCAGACCTGCCTGCAGTATTCAAGTGTGGCCTAACAATACCTTGTACACGTTGGCCACTGAAAGACTGAATGATATAAAACAAAAATAACTTTTACAAACACTTTTTTTTTTTTTTAATTTTTTATTATTTTATTTGGAAATATAATTAATAGGTTTTTTTTTTTGGTATTATATATGAAAAACAACATCCCTCAAATGACCACTATTTTCCTGCTCACAAATACAGGTTCTTTCCACAGCATTTTCCATGACCGTACGCAAGGTTTCAGGTCGTAAACGTCGGATTTTGGCTCGAATGTTCTCCTTAAGTTCTTGAATTGTTCGAGGTTTATTTACGTAAACCCGTTCTTTCAAATAGCCCCACAAAAAAGTCTGGAGCCGTCAAATCAGGTGAATGCGAAGGCCAAACAAATTCAGCATTTTTTGAAATTATTCGTTCACCGAAAATTTCTCGCAGGAGGTCCATCGTCGCCCTGGCAGTGTGCGCAGTAGCTCCATCCTGTTGGAACCATACCTCATGATTATCTTCGACTGCTGGGCGTAAAACATTTTCAAGCATTGTCCTATACAAGGCCCCGTTGATTATTTCTGACTAACCTTCCTCATTTTCAAAGAAATAGGGGCCGATAACTCTTTCAGCCATAACACCACACCACACCACACTAAACAGTGCATTTTTGGGGATGCAATTGATGCTGATGTAATTCCCTGGGATTCTCAGTACCCCAAAATCTGCAGTTTCGTTTGTTGATGTACCCGTTTAAATGAAAATGGGCCTCATCACTCATTATCAAGTTGTTCAAAAAGTTATCTCTAGCTAGGTGTTGAAATTGAATGGCATACTGCAGGCACTGCTGAGTATCTTGGGGTAGTAAAGTTTGGATATTGTATGGAAACATTTTTAAATCCAGTTTCAGAATCTTCTGAAGCGATGTTCTGGCGATGCCTAGTTGAGCAGAGCGATGACGGGTAGAGGCAGATGGATCCTCAAGGACACTCTGCCGTACAGCTTCCACCGCTGCATCAGTGCACTTAGGACCTCTTCCCGGAAGATCGCCGACTGTTCCAGTTCTTTCAAACTGGGTGATTAGGTTCCGAATCATGTTATCCCTAGGGGATACTCTTACTTTAAAATGTTGCCGGTATTTTCTCTGAGTTTCAATAATTGATCTTTCACTGGAATAGAAAAACCCAATGAGTTTTACTCATTGCTGGACATCATACATAGCTATTTTAATCTCCAAGGGATCCTCTATGTCTGCCAGGGGCAAAGGTTGATGACGTTGTAGAGCGAATATCATCTTTTAAGGGCACAAAAGGTGATATAGTTGTACACGTTGGCACTAATAATATTAAGAGTAGGAGACCGGCAGAATTACTTAAGAAGTACAGGTCACTGTTGAACAAAAGCCGAGAATTAGGGTTGAATTTGAAAGTGTCTGCAATTCTGCCCAGACACGATAGGAGGGAGTATATGATGAGAGCCTTGTCGATCAATTCGGCCCTGGAAAGATTGTGCAAGGCTCAAGGGGTAGAATTTTTTTCAGCCTGGACTGTACTTGTTAACAGGAGAGATTGCTTCTACAGGGATGGGATACACTTAAATAGAAAGGGTGCAAGAATATTTGCTGATGCTATCGAGGCAGTGTTAGGTGGGTCGGAAAACTGCTAGCTTGGGGGGAGACAAAGACCAATAGATTGACAGTAGCCACTGGCAGAGGTGAAAGAGATTCTTGCACTGCTTCTATTAGAATGAGCAGAAGCCTGAAAAACAAGATGCATGGTATTTCAGAGACTGCTGGGAGCCATTGCGGTACAAGTAAACACATGGGTTGTGTTAGGGTAGCTAAGAATAGAAACAGGTGCAGGTATACTTGCGTGTACACCAATGCTAGGAGTTTAGTAAATAAATTTGATGAATTTGAGGTATTGCTCAAAACATCGAAGGCAGATATTGTTGGGATATCAGAGACGTGGTGTCACACAGATATAAGGGATGCGGAACTGCAATTTGGGGAGTACAACGTCTACAGAAAGGATAGACAGGATAGGAAGGGGGGAGGGGTTATGCTGTTAGTTAAGAAACACATAAAAACCAAGGAAGTGAAGCCAGTCGACATTGCTGGACAGTGCAGTGTGGAGTCAGTTTGGTGTGACATAAACATTGGGAGATCAAAATTGAGAGTAGGAGTGTGCTATAGGCCTAATGACTCTGATGAGTATAATAAGGAACTGTACAGGGAAATAGAGTGGGCCAGTAAATCAGGGTGTCTTATAATGGGAGATTTTAATTTCCCAGATATTGACTGGATTTTGGGGGCTGGTTACTCACACACTAGCAGGGCTTTTGTGGATTTATTGGATGATTGTTTTCTACATCAGCATGTTCGGGAGGCAACTAGAGGGAGTAATACTCTTGATTTGATTATCAGCAGTGATACTTCATGCATTAAGAATCTGCAGATAAATGAACCACTAGGTGGCAGTGATCACAGTGTGCTGAAGTGGGATTTACTCAAAGAGGTAACTACCATTAGGGGTAAAGGGAAGGGTTATTGCTTCCGTAAAGGCGACTATGATGGACTGAGACAGTATTTAAATTCTATACAGTGGGACCAACTGATGATGTTACCAACAGCAAATTCAAAATGGGAAGCATTCAAAGAACTTATCTTGGAAGCTACTAGGCTTTACATACCAACTAAGAAATATTGTTCAAGGTTTAGGCCAAAATGGATGTCAGATGAACTAATGAGGCATATGGCAGAGAAGAAAAATGCATGGGATACATACAAATTAACACATGACACAGAAGCCTATGATAGATAAAAGTTGATATGCAACCAAGTGACAAAGGAGGTTAGGCAGGCGAAGGCAGATTACGAGAAATCCTTGGCAAGGGATGCAAAGAAAAATAGCAGAGTTCTTTACTTATGTAAACTCTAGAAGGAAGGGGATGAATCAGATTGGTCCACTTGATATTGATGGGTCAACTGTTGATGATCCTGCTCAGGTAGCTAACAAACTAAATGAATATTTTGCATCGACATTCACACATGAGGAGTTATTCAGCGAGGGGAATGCCAGAGGTGTATTCAACTCTAGCAGTAAGCTACAGAATCTTGAAATAACTGGGAGTAAAGTGGAGGAGAAACTGTTGAAGATAAACACAAGAAAGGCACCTGGGGTGGATGGGATCTATCCAGTTATATTAAAGGAGGCAGCAAAGGAAGTAAGCAAACCCTTAGCCATAATTATGAGAGCTTCCTTGGACTCAGGGGAGGTACCCATAGACTGGAAATGTGCAAATGTGACCCCAATTCACAAAGGAGGATCGAAGGCTGACACAAGTAATTAGAGACCTGTGAGCTTAACTTCTGTTCCAGGAAAATTAATGGCGGCACTGGTTAAAGAAGCACTGCAGGATCATTTAGACAAGATTTCAGTTATAGCTCAGACACAGCATGGTTTTGTTAAGGGGAAGTCTTGCCTGACCAACTTGATTGGATACTATGATGCAGTCACAAAAGAACTGGATGCAGGGAATAACTTTGATATTATATACTTGGATCTTAGAAAGGCTTTTGATACTGTTGCACATGGAAGACTGCTACACAAATTGGAGCAGTGTGACATTGGAGGCAAATTGCTGCTATGGATAAAGGGGTGGTTGAGGGGGAGAAGACAGAGAGTGGTAATCAATGGACACTGCTCATCGTGGACTGATGTTATTAGTGGAGTCCCTCAGGGCTCAGTGTTGGGTCCATTATTGTTTTCTGTATTTATAAATGATATTGATGATGGTATATCGGGCTTAATGTCCAAGTTTGCAGACGATACAAAGGTTGGCAGGGTTGTCAAGGACACTACTGACACTATGCTGCTGCAACAGGATCTGGAAAGGTTGAGCAGATGGGCTGAGAGGTGGCAAATGAAGTTTAACATTGACAAATGTAAAGTACTACACATGGGAAACAGCAACCCCAGAGCAACGTATCAACTCTGTGGTACAACACTGACAGTGGTAGAGAATGAAAGGGACTTGGGGGTGGTTGTGCAGGCAGATATGAAGTTCTCTGAGCAGTGCAGACGGGCTGCAAGAGTAGCTCATGGAGTATTGTCAATGATATACAGGAATTTTTCCAGCAGGGATAAGGAGGTGATTATTCCATTGTATAAGGCGATGGTCAGGCCACACCTAGAGTACTGTATACAGGTCTGGAGGCCTCATTTCAAGAAGGATGTAGAGCTGCTGGAACGAGTACAGAGAAGGGCAACAAGATTAGTGAATGGAACAAAGGGGTGCTCTTACGAAGAAAGGCTTAAGTTTTGCAAATTACAGTATCTGGAGACTAGGCACCAGCGAGGTGATCTGATAGAGGTGTATAAAGCCTTGAATGGTTTAAGCATGCTCAATGCTGATGGGATTCTTCCTCTAGCTCAGAAAAATCACCTGAGAGGGCATAAATTCAAATTGAGGAAAGACAGATGTAGGATAGACGTGCGGAAATTTGCCTTTAGCCAGTGGGTGGTTGGTTGGTGGAACAGACTTCCATCCCTTGTGGTGGAGGTTGATAGCCTAAATAAGTTTAAGGCTCAGCTGGACAGGTATTTTGAACGAACAGAGGGGTGAAGTGGAAGTGGTTTTTTTTTTTTTTTTTGGCTGATGCTGCATAAGCTTGCTTTCTTGCATCAAATGCCTCTACTAATGCTAATGCTATAACCTGTAAAAAAAAAAAAATAATAAATAAATAAAAAAGATTGAAAATGAACAAGTTGTGACTTTTTCAAACCCTTCAGTCTTTCAGTGGCCACCCTGTACAATAGTACAATCACCTTATCTCTGCTAGCAAAGTTCCTGTATATCATTGACAAAAACCATACGAGCTGATCAGGCAGCCTGTTTGCACTGCTCAGAGAACTTCATATCCGACTGCACAGTTGTCCCTAAATCTTCCATTTTCTGCTACCCTGAGTGTAGTACTACACAGTTATTGGGATTACTGCCCATGTGCAGTACCTTGCATTTGTCAATGTTATACTTCAACTGCCGTTTTTCAGACCATCTGCCTAATTTTTGTAGATCTTGTTGGAGTAGCATACCTTGATTACTGTCATTAACCACCTGCCAATCTTCTGTAAACATCTTCTGTATCATCTGTAAACTTAGACATTAAGCCTGATTTATCTTCAACAATGGTTGCAGTACTGAACACTGAGCTCCACTAATAACATTAGCCCATGAAGATCAGTGTCCATTAACAACCACATTTTCTCCAACTCAGCCATCTCTTTATCCATAGCAGTAACATGCCCTTAATGCCACACTTGTCTTTTGTGCAACTTTTTTTAGCCAGCGGGTAGTTGATTGGTGGAACAGGCTTCCATCTTTTGTTGTGGAAGCTAATAGCCTAAATAAATTTAAGGCTGAGCTGGACAGGCATTTGAAACAAATGGAGGGATGAAATGCGAGTGTTTTTGTTTTTTTTTCTGATGCTGTGTCAGCTTGCTTTCTTGCATCGTATACTTATGCTAATACTTTATCAAAAGCTTTCCTGAAATATGATCAAAATTATTTTTTGCATATAGTTCCTTTGTTATTGCTTCAAAGCATAAAATCAGATTGCTCAGATGATTGTCCCTTAACAAACCCATGTAGTAACTGCAGTATAATTGCATTTCTGTCTAGAAGGTCTTGCATTGTCCGACCGGGCTAGCCGAGTGGGTAAAGTACCTGCCCGGCAACCCAAAGGTCGCGGGTTCGATTCCCGCCTCGGGCTTGGATCAAAGTACTGCAAAAACCTTGGGAGGTGCAATATGGCCACAGAAGCCGATGCGCCAACAACTACCAAATCAAAAAAAAAAAAAAAAAAGGTCTTGCATTATTCTTTAACTAGCAACTCCATTATTTTCCCTTGGAACAGAATTAAGTTAACAGGTGTGTAATTACTTGTCACCTTTTGATCCTCAGTGAAATAGGGAAATATTCACAATCTTTAGTCCATAGAGATCTCCTGAATCCAAAGATGTCCTCATAATTGTGGTGCTAAGGGTTTGCTTACCTTCTTTGCTGCCTCCTTTAATATAATTGAATAGATTTCATTCATCCTAGGTGCCTTTCTTATGTTTAGCTTCAATAAAAGTTTCTGGCATCCCCCTCCCCCCATACTTCTTCTTCAACCCATGCACAGTACTAAGTACTATAGGTTTTGATACCTTTTGTGTTTGGGGTTTTCATAAAAAAAAAAACTCTTCCACTTTCCTCTCAGTTATTACAGAATCATTTAGCTTCCTGTTATAATTTGATAAACTTCTGTCATTCCCTTTCCTAAAGAATTCCTCATGTATGAATGTAGATACAAAATATCCATTCAGTTTGTCAGCAAACCAAACAAGGTCATCAATGGTTAAACCACTAACATGAAGTTGACCAAAGTGATTCAGCCGCTTCCGTGTACTATTAATATAATTAATAAATGAACTAGATAAAATCGATCGATGGTTTAAGAGCTCCAAACCCTCTCTGGGCACAGAGAATTCATTTTAGTTTTTAACATTCATTTCAATAACGGAGAGTGTCAGCAAAAGGGTTCTATAAGACATTATTGAAGTAATTCCTCTCTGTCATTTATTAATTAATATATAATGTAGAATGTCTGGAGCCTTGCTTCTCTGATATTTATTAATTGCTATTAATACAAGTAAAGAAGTCTTTGCTGCTTTTCATTGCATCCTTTGCAAGGGATTTCTTGTAATCTGCCTTTGCTTGCCTAACCTCCTTTGTGGCTTCACTGCAGACTAGTTTATATCTATCACAGGTTTCCGTATCACCTGATTTAGAAACCCTGTATGTATATACATGGTATTCCATGCATTTTTCTTCTCTGCCTCAAGTCCCATCAGTTCATCTGACATCCATTTAGGTCTAAGCATTGAATGGTAATTTTTAGTTGGTATAAAAAGTCTAGTAGCTTCTACAATTACTTCTGAGTGTTTCCCATTTAGGATTTGCTGTCATTAATATCATCAGTTAATCTCACCATATAGAATTTAAAAATTGTCTGACACTACTGCAATCACCCTAATAAAAGCAAAAGCCCTTCCTTTTACCTGCAACAGTAGTTATGTCTTTAAGTAAATCCCACATGAATACATTGATGTTGCACCCTAGTTTTTCATAAGAAGTAATGAGATCTTCCACAAGCTGCCTGTAGTTGCTGGCTCTAACATTTCCCAGAAAACCAGTCAAAACATTTCAAAAGGCTTTCCACTCTGATTTCTCGCTATCACTAAGGGCACATTCGAACTGTTCATCTTTGAAAAGTTGCCTTATTTACGGACCAATGAAAATGCCTGCCCTAATCTTCTCCATACTAGGTCTTGGGAATTTCTCTTGCAAGTATGTTAATGCAGAATTTCTCACTTCCAAAGCCTTTGTGAAATTTTTCATGAGCCCCAGTTTGATGTGGAGTGGTGGAAGCAAAACTATTTGGATCTACCAGAGGTTCAAGTGCTACTTTCTTCATTCCAAGTGTTAATGATTTTCATTGAGGCTAACTGCTCTTGTAGTGCATATCCTTGGCATGAAAATCCCACTTGCAGAGAAAGTAACAGTACTTAGTGTAACCCTTTTGTAGTCGTAATAAAATGGCGATTACCTTTAAATCACCACATATCTGCCACCTCAATCTTCTGACGGTGGACACCTAATGGGATGTTCTCCAATTTGCATATGGTTTTTTTTTTTTTTTTGTGGTGCATTCACAAGAGGTATTGAAGGCAGCATATTTCCATTGTGTAATAATACAGCCTTGAGGCTAACCTTAGATGCGTCTATAAATAGTCACCATTCTTCAGGAACGTGCCTCATGCTCATTGCTGCCATAAACCATCAACATCCTTACAAACAGTGAGTTCACCTTCTGTTTGATAGAATTTATCAGTCTTTATTTAGAGTATGAAATGTTGTCACTTTCACAGAATGATCTAGAACAAGAGTGGCCAACTTAATTTGTGATGCAATCTACATTTTTTCCTTCAAAATGTGCCGCGATCTACCATCTCAAAAATTTCATTGCACAAGGTGCACAAATCGAGGTATGACTGCATATTTAAAATTCGTTGTGATTGACCGAAATGAAATCTGCGATCAACTTGTTGGCCACCCCTGATCTAGAAGGTTCCACTGTTAGGAATCTTCTAGAATCCTCTGCCAAAGAATAAAGCAGAGCTTTTGGCCTCAAAAGCTCTGCTTTATTCTTTGGCAGTTTGAGATCCCCGATGAGGTCATTAAGTTCACTTTCTGTGACCTTATGTGGTTAAGAAGGATAAAGGTTTGGACAAAATGGTGGATCCCTTGACATAGACAGCTGCTGTACTTCATGTATATCAAGTTGATGTTCATCAGAGTGTACAGAAAAACGGTCAGATGGTTCAGGAATAGGTAGTACTTCACTGTGAGGCATGGTATATCTGGGTACATCACTATCCACTTTTTCTTCATTGTCACCCCTTTTTTATTAGGAGACACCATAAAGAAGTAACATGTCTGTGACATGATTTGTTGGCTCCCTTCATATCATGGGCACTGCAAAAGGCATAAAATGTCCCTTTTGATTCATCCATGCATTGAGTTTCGATGAACAGGTAGTGCAGCATGTGTGTGAGCCCAATTCTTGTCATGGTCTCCTACTTTACACCCAAAGTGCAAGAAGGTGGCCTTTTTTATGGTTCGAGTTAAGGGACGCTTCCTTGAAGTTAACGTGACCTCTCCACATTGTAACAGAAGTTATCTGGACTATTCAGAAAATTACGGGACATATTAATCTTACATGACACCAATACGTGTGTAAAGAGTAGGAATCTCGCAGAGAACAAATCACCCAGTACCTAGCCATATTTGAGGATTGCTGCAACAGCATCTTCAACACTGTTGCAGAAATTGCATTGAAGATGCTGTAGCAAAGGCTTCAAGGAGTGTCAGAGAAGTGACAGCTGTGTTTTTGTTTTAACAAAATGCATGATCTTATCCTTGGGGAATAGCAACCTAATAATGACTTCTTCTGATGGGGTTGAATTAAAAATAGTAGAGGAAGAAAGTGATTTGGGAGATACAATACAGAGGACATGAAGTTCTCTGAGCGGTGTGGACAGGTGGCAAGGAAGGTTAATGGTACTTAGAGGATTTATAGAATATTTACTTGTACAGCATAGTTAGGTCACAATCTCATTGTGTAAGGCAATTGCAAGATTGCAGAATACTGTGTTCTAGTATGGAGTTCAATGCTTAAAACAGTCCAAAGACTAGCAACCCATTTGATGAGATCTGCAAAGGGGCAATGGTGAAAGGAAAGACTTTGTATATATATGCTAACATAGATTGGAAACCAACCAGGCCTTCTTATAGGGGCCTTCATTGAGGGCTCTAAGCTCTGAGAAGAGATAATAAAATGAAGCTAAAGTTTTCACTGTTGTGATTTCCGAACTGGGGACCATTAATTAATTGTACAAAGCTCTAACTTTGTACAATTAATTTAAAAAGAAATGGCTCTAACTTATAGTTCTATGTATTTTTATTATTTCATGGCATAAAATAAGTACATGAAATATAAAATATGGATAAAATTTTCACATTAAACTAGCCAGCCTCTATTGAAACCACCATGTTTGCAGCTTAAAGGTCATAGTTCAGGCTAATATTCATTAAAGACTAACATAACTTTTATTGTCATTAGTCTGTTCATTATTTGCCATTATTTTCTGCATTTGTAGCAATTGTAATAATGCTTCCTCTCTATTTCATCACCTTTTTGCTGGTCAGATGATAAAAAATTGACCTATTAATAAACAGTACACGTGGCATTGGTTAGTATGAATCTTGCTTGTTTTGGGTCTAGTGCAACTATTATACCATCATCCTATTTCTTATTGTCTTTTTTTTTTTCAATTTTTTTTTTGTAGGTAGCTAATGGATATCACATATTACTCTTAATGTCACTTTGCTTCTAAAGTTGCTTTTATTAAATTATTCCTTGACTTTTGTTACATTATGCTTTTACATGACTTCACTAGAAACTGCGTGCCCTCTCACTGAAGAATGAAGATCGTACAATTAAATTAAACTACGATTGATAGTGATTCTAACATTAGAATGTTCATAATGACTTTGAGTAGCTTGTTAATGTTATTTCAGTAAAACAGGTGTGCAATTCCTTTCATTCTGAATGTAATGGTACAATACATTTTTTTGTTAATTAAAACAGCTGCCATTGAAAAAGTTCTCTAGGTGTACTTGGTTTCCGCTTTACAGCACAATCTGATAATAATGATTAAAGATGGAGTTCAGTCAAATAGTGATAAGAGTAATGACATATCAAATAGATATTAGCATAAGGTAAAGTTACTCATGAATTTTAATGTGGATGTACCAGCTGCACTTAGTACACATGGTTTTGCATGTCACTTTTTTTTTTTTTTTTTACAAAAAATTAGTACAATTTGAGAATGATATACAAGTTTTTTTTTTTTTTTTTGTTTTTTTTTTATTTATGATTATGCTGTTATTCTGTGTTATTGTTTTCTAAACATGAAGATTGAGCAGAATTGTGATATTTATTTCCTGTGGAATATTGTTTTTTCTGATACTTGGTTGCAGGTTTTATTTTGAAGCTACTTAAGCATTGGATTTATTTTCTGCATTATAATTATTCTACAGTTGATTTTTTTTTTTTGCATGCTGATTTGTGGAATGGTCACAGGAAAAAAAAAAAAAAAAGAGAGGGAATCAAGCATCAGTTCCATCACTCATGCCAACTGATGTTTCTCTGAGATTGTTACCTAGAAATTGTATGTTATAATTTTTTATTTTTAATTGGTGCAGCAAAAGTTTTTGACTTCCTTTGCTCTGTATGACTAATATTTGTACTGTTGTCTCAGAGCAGGTATGCAGTGTCTGCTTGCCTGAATGAAAGAATTGATTTCAATTGTATCGTGTCCTGAAGCTTCAAGAAATTTTCTCTGAAAGTTTGTTGCATTTAGGTATTGAGTTAGTTGATCTTCTCTCCAGATGACAAGTTTTCCTTACAGGTATTATAGTTTTTCTTTCTAATAGGGAAACCAGTCATGGAATATATGTAATTGATTTTTTATTTTGTCATTGGTGATTTTGAACTTGGCACCGAACGTTTTATCCCCCTTTCATGTACACACATTTGTGAATCTGATAATTCACTGAAAAGTAAGTTTAATGAAGTGAAATGCTTGTAATTATTATCAGAAGGTAATGCTGATAATACCTTATCATAATGAAGAGGAGATGGAACAGAAAACACTAAGAAAACAGCAATTTTTTTAAATTGTGGTGATGTACTTATCATAGACGATATGCAAGCAGTTGAAAAGAAGATAATTTAAAGCAAACTTTTTATTACCTGGAAACCATAGTGAGTAGATTGATATTAAGCTTTGGATTAAGTTCGTCAAACACATATTGAGATGGCTTGCAGGATTAAAAAAAAGAGAGAAAGAATGAAACTTTCTTATGTTATGTATATACATTTATACTTCATATAAGCTGTAGGCCATTGAAGAGTGTTGGTTTCTTATTTCAAAAGTTGAAATACAAGTCTTTACCTTGTATTTCAACTTTTAATCTATATTTCATCAGAATAGTATTAGCGTAGTACAGTAGTGTAGCTACCCTTTTATGGGCCCGGAGGTAAAGAACATATTTGGACCCCTACTTAATGAAAATTGCAAAAAGAGGAGACAGCCAAAGACGCCCAGGTCCAGAGGCAATTGCCTTGTCTGCCTACTTGGTAGCTACGCCACTGGCGTAGTACAGGTGTTTTACTGAACACAACTGTTAAGTCATTATGAAGCCAGGTAGCACAAGAAATTCTTGGTATTAGTCGAATGTGTAAAAATAAGTTTACATTGTGTTATAGAATCCTAATGTTTAGAGCTTTTTTAATTTGTTTATAGATTTCGGTTTTATTTTATTTTTTTTATAGGACTGCTTGAGTGATGGCATGAAATATCAAAATTGTTTCAAAGTTGAATTTCCCCCACTAATACATTTCAGTAATTAGATTTTGCTACTTGGAATAAACTTTGCTAACTTTTCTTGGTATAAACACTTCATGTCTAAAGCTCTCTCAGCTTTCATAAAGCTGTGTTTTATTCATTTTGTTGCTGATCTTTTTTTTTTTTTTTTTCATTCCATTTTTTCTGAATTATGAATCACATGTAGTGCAGCAGTTGTTTCCGCATCTGGCATGGCACCCCAAAAAAAACTTTAAAAAAATCCACAGCTCCTTCTAAAGAGTGACTAGATCAGCAGTTAAAAGTTTGTGACCAGTCACCTCCTATGTCTCTTTTCAAGAGTGATCGATGTCTTAGTAAATGTTGGGTAGGGCATTGCAAAAATTTTAGTAAGTTAAATGAAGTAAATGAAATAGGTTTTTTAAATGTTTTATTCATTTTAGTGTCACATTGGAAATATAATAGCCACTGCAAAGACACATTATTATAGGTTCTTCAGTTTAATAATAAAAATACAACTGAGCTGCAAGCAGAGTTGCAACATGCAGCAGCCTGGAATGCAATGTGTCAGGGATTTCAAGCTATGCTGTGGGTGTCATCATAGAACAAGTAAATATGAGTTGTATTGGGGTGACTAAGAATAGATGTATGTAGACTAATATTAGGAGCACAGTAAATAAATTTGATATTTAGAGTACAGTAATACCCCGACTTATGCAAACTCGGAGTTACGGGGTTCTTGATATTTTTGTTTGGTGACACTGCCGCCCACCATCTTCAAGGTCGTTTTTCATATGCTATTGATGTACGGTGCGACGGCGGAGAGTGAGAGTGAAAGATGAACAAAATTCAACTTTGCTGCTGCATGAGCTGCACACATATACAAGAATTTGCATTCCAACTGTCATATTTATGTGTGCGTTCAAATTCGTGCTCAACTCTTGTCGGAAATTACATTGTTTTCACGAATAAAAAAACTTTCCAGGCTTTAAGGTTTCCAAAGACCGATTGACAGTGTTGGTTGGCGGGAATGCAGCTGGTGACTGCAAATTAAAACTTCTTAATTTATCACTCCGAAAACCTAAGAGTTTTAAAAAATATATCTAAAATTAGCTTACCAGTGATTTGGAAGTCAAATCATAAAGCTTGGGTGACAGCTTCCGTTTTTGAGGACTGGTTTGGTCACCACTTCATACCCGAAGTCGAACGTTATTGCAAGTCTAAACAGATTCCATTTAAATTGATCCTTCTTATTAACAATGCACCCGGTCACCCTGCTGCCACCCTAATTAATTTCGACCAACGTGTGAAGGTTGTGTTTTTGCCTCCAAACACAACCAGCTTGCTTCAACCGATGGACCAGGGAGTCATCAAAACATTCAAGGCTTACTACATGAGGCATTCGTTTGCACGTCTGAATGAAGCTATGAGACAAAATAGTGAGATATCTGTTAAAGACTTTTGGAAACAATTCAATGTTTTAGATGCCGTAAGAATCATTGAATAACCTTGGGATGAAATTCACAAAACATTGAATGGTGTCTGGAAGAAACTGTCTTTTTTTTTTTTTTCCCTCAAAAACGAGACTAAAACAACGCCAGAAACTGATCATGTCGCTCATATGATAGAAGTTGTTAATCTTGCTAGGCAATTAATTTGGAAGTCAATGGTGATGATGTCAACGAGCTGTTGACAATTGTCGAGCAATTGCAGTTGGATTCACATAGTGAATCCAACTGCAATTGTATAACTAACTGTATAAATAACTGCAATTTTATTAAATATTTTTCTTATAAACAATGAATGAGCTCATAGAGATGCGTGAGCAAAATGTCACTGAATTATCCGACACTTCGGATCCAGTTCCACCAGAAAAGCACATGACAGTTGCAAGCTTGACAGAAGGTCTCAGCTCAATTGAAAAGGGCTTAAAAATTTTAGAAAACAGACTCCAACAAAGAATGTGTTATAGCTACAAAGCAAGGAATAAAAAAATTATTAGCTTGCTACGAAGAAATTCTGCGTGGAAAAAAAGAAGGCGCTATGTCGTCAGACGAATTTGTTAGATTTTATGAAGCCATCGACATGAATAACCTTTTTACGTAACTCATTTATTTTTTTAATACATATTTTGTATTAATATGTATAAATAACTGCAATTTTATTTAATATTTTTCTTTTAAACTAGTGTTTTTATTAGTCCTTAGTCCCAATTAAACAAAATTTATGTATTTTTATGCAAAGTTGTACTTCGACTTAAGCGATTTTCGTCGGACCCACCTATTGCGTAACTTCGGGGTATTACTGTACTGATTAAGAGATCAAATGCACGGATATCGGAGACATGGTGGCACTCGGACAAAATTTGAATATGGGGAGTACAATGTGTACAGAAAGGATAGGCAGGACAGGAGATGGTTAGAGGTTCTGCTCTTACTTAAGAAGCATATTAAATCTAAGGCAGTGCATCCAGTTGTTATGGTTGGCAAGCGCAACTTTGAGTTTTAATGTGTTACAGGCTTAATGACTGATGAGTATAATAAACAACTATACAGAGTGCCAGTAAATTAGAATGCCTTATAATGCGAGATTTAAACTTTCCAGATATGAATGGAATGTGTGGGTTTATTGGATGACTGTATTGTACAGCCAGAGGCAACAAGAGAAGCAGTACTCTTGATTTGATTATCAACAGTCATTCTTCGTGCATTAAGCATATGCAGGTAAAAGAACCACTGGGCGGCAGTGTTCTGATGTGGGATTTACTTAAAGATAACTACTATTCAGTGGTAAAGGGAAGTGCTTTTCTTTTTGCAAGGGAAGAGACCTAAATGGATGTCAGATGAAATGATGAGACATGTGGGAGAGAAGAAAAATGTATGGGATGCATATAAATTATCAGGTGATACAGACACCTACAGTAGATATAAACTAGTCATAATAAAGTCACAAAGGAGGTTAGGCAAGCAATGGCAGATTACAAAGAAGCTTCTGGCAAAGAATGTAAAGGAAAGGAGGAGTTAAATCACATTGGTTCTCTTTATGTAGATGGTTTAACTGGTTGATGATCCTGCTCAGATTGATGACAATTTGAATAGATAATTTTGCATCTACATTCATGCACTAGTTCTTTAGGAGAGGAATGCCAGAAGTTCATCAAAATCTAACGGAGCTAAATGATTTTGTGATAACTGAGAGGGAAGTGGAAGAGAAATTGTTGAACATAGTCACCTGGGTGAATGGATCTTATATAATTATATTAAGGGGGGCAGGAAAGGAGGTAAGCAGATCCATAGCCATAATTATGAGAACATCTATGGATTTGGGAATCTCCTTGTGGAGAGATAGTGATGCTACAGGCTTTGGCTGCACTTCCATGTAGACAGCAGTGATCTTATCTGACCAGGCACTATGATGCAGTAACAAAGAAACTGGATGCAAAAAATAATTCTGATATCATATACAGGTAACCCTTGTATAACACTGTTATTAAGTTCCTGTTGCAAAACTGTGTTATATGGGACTAAGAAAAAGTACAAAGGGGTGGGGGGTTACATTCCAAAAGCTAACAAAAATACACTACTTCGTTAACAAAATGTTAGCAAAAACATACCATTCTAGATTTCGTGTATCTCCTGCTCTCTTTAAAAAATCAGTAATCTGGGTTAGTTTTCTTTTGCTTGATAAATCTTTGAATTTCATCGTATGGAACTAAGCATTTTTGAAGCTCCCTTTTGAACTTTGGGTTCCTTTCATTCAAGAATCTGCATTCAAAAAATAAGATTCTGATTGCTTGGCTAACTTTATATCTTTTTGTGCAAAATTTGGAAGTTCAGAATTTTCATCTGCGATATCATCATCTGAATTGATTTGATTTTACCTCAAATGCCATGTGCACCAAATCCACTACGCCGGCTTTTTCTACCAGTAATTTAATTCTTGAACGTCTTCAGTAAATCATCTTTTAAAATTTTTTTTTTTTTTTTAGGAGCATCGGCAATTAAGGCCATGTTACTCTGTTTATATTGTCTATAAATTGAGTGTGCTGAGGTAGATTTTCTGTTTTGCTGGACGAAAAACCTGAGTTTCCAGGAGAAAAACCATGCTACCCGAGCCCGACTAACTCAGCCTTATAAAAAAAAAAAAAAAAAAAGATCAATAAAAATTCTTCCCTTCATCGACAGGATTCGGACTCAGATCTTTTCCAGCTGGTGTGGGGAGGAGGAGGAGGGAGATTCTATCAACTGTGTGCTACCCACGGGGGCTTCAGTAGTCATATCATCAAAACCTTCCCCTCCTACCGACGTGGCAAGTTCTATTATCGCACAGATTCCATTTTCTGCCCTTTAATCATATTTCTTGAATGAACTGACTCTGGCCATACATTTTTCCACAAGCATTTAACGTTGTCAGTTTTACTTCTTTCAGCGATAAATCTATGATTCTGATATAGTCCACAATTGAGAAATGTTCCCATGCCTCCATTACTTCAATAGATTCAGAATCATTTATTTCCAAAATCCATTATAACAATTTTCTGATGGAATGAGTTTTAAAAGTGGATATAATGCCTTGATCTAACAGCTGAATGAAAGAAGTTGTATTTAACCCAGTACAACTGTGGCGTTAGGAACATAACTTCGTTTGGATAACTTATCTTTTGGATGGCCTGGTGTGTGCTATCCAATAGTAATAAAACTTTGAAATCTAGATTTTTCCACAAGTTCGATAGCACAGAACGTAACACTGGAATTTCCCAACAAAATACAAATACAGGGATTTCTCTTTTTTTTTTTTTTTTTTGACTAGCGAGTCAACAGCGGGGATTCAAAAACAGTAGAAACGTTGAAAAATTACATCCAACGTAATAGCAGGCTTTTCCCCGAAGAAAAGCTCAAAAATACCCTATATGCGAGGTTTACAGAAATTCTCTAACCATGTTAGAGCAAAACAGTGTTATATAAGTACCGAGTTGTGCGAGGATTTCCGCAATTTATCAATCGTGTTAGCGCGAAACCGTGTTGTAGAAGTACTGTGTTATATGGGCGTTGTCTGTACTTGGATTTCAGGAAAGCTTTTGATACTGTTGCACATAAAAGGCTGCTCTAAAAATTGGAGCAGTGTGGCATTAAAGACAAGTTACTGCTGTGAATAAAGGGATGGTTGAGTGGGAGAAGACAGTGTTTATTAATGGGCACTGGTCTTTGTGGACTCATGTTGTTAGTGGAGTCCTCCAGGGTTCAGTGCTGGGACTGTTTTTTTTTTTTTTTTTTTTTCTCTGTGTTTATAATGATGTTAATGTAGGTACACCAGGCTTAACATCTAAGTTTGCAGCTGATACAAAGTTTGGATGGTTAATAATAGTAATCAGTGTATGCTACTGTAACAAGATCTAGAAAAGTAGGCAGATGAGCTGAGAAATCACATTTTTAGTTTAACATTGGTAATGCAAGTTACTGCATATGAGTAGCAGTAATCCCAGATTAATGAACCAGCTGTGTGGTAATACTCTTAGGGTAGTGGGGGAAAAAAAAAGACCGACCTAGGATAATTGTGTAGTCAGATATGCAGTTTCCTGAGCAGACAGGATACTAGGACAGTTCATGGGATTGTGTCAATGATATACAGGAACTTTGATAGCAGGGATAAGAAAATGATTATCCCATTGTACAAGGCAATGGCGTGTGGGGGGGGGGGTACCCCCAGAGCTGCATTGACACTCTGTACAAGGTAATGGTTAGGTTGCATCTGATTACTGGAGTATGGAGCGTCGTTTTAGGAAATAAAGATCTGCTGGGAAGGGTTGAGAGAAGGGCAAAAGATTGCTGAGGGAACAAATAGGTGCTCTAACTAAAAAAATTTGGTTCTGAAAATTGCAGCATCTGGAGGACTAGGCCCCTGTGATATGATCTGAATTGAAGTGTTTAAATGCTTTGATTGGATTGAGCAAGCGCAAGTCTGATAGCAGTTTTCTCTCACTCAGACTGCACACTTGAGAGAACATAAATTAATATTGAGGTAGGATGATTGCAGGATAGATATTTGGAAATTTTCTGTCGGCCAGCATGTTGGAACAAACTTCCATCAGTTGTTGTATAGGTAATTTAAATAAATTCAGGGGATGGACAGGTAATATGGGAAAGTTTTCCCCCCCTCCTATGCTCTGTAAGCTTTCTTTCTGGCATCATTTGAATTATTTTGTTAATCGGACAAGATTAAAGATCACATACAGATCCATTCTATTATCTCAAACAGTTCGTGTTATATCAGAAATACAGTTTCTGAATGGAAAACATGCAGAGACTATCGCCATTTATTTACATTTCAACTTCAGAACTCACTGAATACCTTCTTCCTCTCTAAATTTCCAAAGATTGAATATATGTATTTATATGTGTATGGGAGGCTCAGTTTCCCACTCCCACCAATAATCCGATACTTTTTCCAAAGTCTCTACTCTAGTGTGGTCTCAGGCCAATTCCCCCTCCCAGGTAGAAAAACTCAGATTAAGTATAAGTTTTTTTAATTTATTCTTGGACCATTTGCAGTCATCATTGAATCGAAAGAAGTTGTGATATTTGTTATGATTACTGTCATTGCATTATAGTAATCCAGAGTTGCACTGGGCATTGTGATAAGTATTCTCTTTAAAATAATTAATGATTTACAGATAAAATTTAATGATTTAATGATCAAACCTGAGAAAATATAAATAAAAGAGGAACTATACTTTTAGTCATTGTTAATTGTAGCTAATATTTACTATTCTGCATATTACTTATAAAATTTTCTTTTTTTTTATTCTGCATGACAGTTTAAACAACACTAAATGAGTACAGGTAACTGTTCCATTTTTCCAGAATATGTCTTTATTTATTTCAAGAGCAGAATAAAGCCATTAATCTTGCCACTTACTGTTGGCACATTTAATCTCCTTTAGAACCACCAGTTATAAATGATGTTTATTTATTTTTTTTTTTTTAATTTAAAAAAAATTTTTTTTTTTTATGAAAACCCCAAACACGAGAGGTATCAGAACGTATTTCCTGAAATTTTCAGGAAATACGTATGGAAGGTTGTTCCAGAGAACGGCAGTAGAAAGAAAAGTTGGTTCTGTGAGTTTGAAGTTGGACAGTAAATGGATGTTGGTTGGTGGCGGCATGTGTTCGGACTGTTTTGAAAGAGAGAGTGGGATTTATAGAAGCCAATTCAGAAGAGCAGTGCCCATGGAAGTATCTGTAGAAAAGGCATGCAGCAGAAACAGTACGTCTATGAGTCAGTGAGTGGAGAGACACTGTTAACGAGGAATCATTAATTAACCTAACCGCCCTCTTCTGAATGTAATCTAGAAGCCTGAGAGAGATTTTGGGGGCACCACCCCAGATGTGGTAACAATATTCCATGGTAGGGTGGGTTTGCGATTTGTACAGAGTGAACAGCTGTTTGGAAAAAAAAGTAATGCCGAGAGCGAAAGAAAACCAAGTTTTTAGATGCAGAGGAAGCAATATTTATAATGTGCTTGTGCCAAGAGAGATTAGAAGTCAGGGTAATTCCCAAAAGAGATGTCATCTTGCCTAGAAATCAGAGTGTCACCAAAGATAAGCATAGGAGCAGAAGAATCCTTTTTGTGAGATACTACAATACAGGACTGAGTTTTAGGAGGATTGAAATCAACTTTACCGATTGCCGATCTCCAGGTATTTCTCCTGGATTTCAATCCAGGAGAAATACCTGGAGATCGGCATTTAAGGAATTGGTAGCGGATATTCGAGAAGTTGAAGCTGATTGAGCAGGGCAAGGTTTCTCAAACTCGAAATTGGAATGCAATGTGCTATCATCAGCAAAACTATGGATGGGTTATTGCTATGGATAGGATATGGTTATTGCTGCCACAGCAAGAAATCTTAATGTTAGATACACTTTGTAAGATTATCTATCTAATTCTGCAATTTAATAATTCATTTATTCTGTCACCTCTTCTGGTATAGATTATTTGGTAGTAAGAATGTCGCTACACAGAGCAAGCAAAAGTTCAGATTTTATTGTTTCTGGACAGTGACCTGAGGTATGTGATTAATTCCATTGGCTCTGTTCCCCAAACTGTATTTATTAGGAATTTAGGGATGTCAAGAAGCACTGTAGGCATGCTTTTGTCAGGAAGTTCTTTAATTTCCACAGGGGATTAATATTGCTGTATGGTGGAAGGAAGCCCTAGTCTTTTGCTGATGTGAGTGAATCATCTGTTTGAAATTTTGATCTATTCAAAATATTGCTCAAGAGTTGGACATTATTACAGGGCTGTGTATGTAGTGCTAAAAAGGCATAATTTCATCTCTAATGGTGGATTGAAGTGCATTTTAATTGCAAGTTTGTTAGATGATGTAGAAGGATCTCACTGCACAATCTTTGCAATAAAAGGAATTTATTTAATTTGGAATAACTAAGTTTTAGGTTAAGAAATGCCAGCCATTCTAGAACTGACTGGTTTCTTTCCCAGAGGCTAGCTAATTAAGGAAACACTGAAATAACTTGAGTAGCATGTTACAGAAATCTTGAGTTGGTGTCCATCTTGGAAACTGGCTGAACAATAATTTTAGAAGGTGAGAATTATTTGTAAATTAGTTATTCCAAATCAGATTACTGTATTGCCAGGTATGTGGTTAAGCATTCCTTGTACATAATAAATTTCCATCCTACAAATTATGTGTAGTAATCCAAAACTTATACTGAGATAAAAAGACAGAAAGAGATATTGTTTGAGTAGGTATCATCAGTGCAGATACAAGACAGGCTTCTTTCAGATATTCTCTTCAGTTGAAATCTGCTTTATTTCATCACTGCAGTGATATATTGGAAATCTGTTCCATTCAAAAATGCATGATATGTTGAACTGCCTTTAGTAGCATGGTACTGTTTTTGTTTCCAACAAGGCCATATCCTCCTTTCCTTACATGGCATAGTCAGCAAGTGGTTGAGCCGACCGGGCTAGCCGGGTGGGTAAAGTGCCTGCCTGGCAACCCGAAGGTCGCGGGTTTGAATCCCACCTCGGGCCTGGATCAAAGTACTGCAAAAACCTTGGGAGGTGCATTATGGCCATAGAAGCTGATGCACCAACAACTACCAAAAAAAAAAAAAAAAAAAAAGAAGCAAGTGGTTGAACGACAATATCAAGGATAGACAAAGAATATTTTGGTGCAGCTAAGTGCTACCTGAAGTCCTGATTGATCAATTCTTGGTTTTTTTTTTTTTTTTTTATGGAAATATTTTTAGAAAAATCACTTAAATTGTTCAATTCACTTGGTCAACTAGTCCTTAAAAAAAAAAAAAAAAAATTGAAGGGTTGATTTTTATAATAAACAGAAAATGGCCATAAATACTAAAACCCATTAGTCTACATTTTTGTATGAAACATCAGCAGTCATGAGCTTCCTGCTCATTCAGGTTTACAGACTTAATTACTGATCAAGTCTTATTATTAATGATATCCAAGCAATGTTTATTTGGTTCTCGAATTGGAGAAACACTAGCACAAATTGTAAACTCTGTATAACGAAGGCATCAGTCGAAGCTCTATAACAATCTCAAGGGAATGAGAAAACAGCCGTTATATCGGAAGGGCATTATATCGATTGTTCATAAAATAGCATTGGGTTAATGAGAAATTGGCAGGGATCAACTACATAGGAAGTTTTAATGTGCAGGACGTTAAAAAGAGCTTTGACTGTATTGGAAACTATGATTGTAACTGTAGTCTATAAACAATTGTTTGTGCACTATAATTACAATAATAGTTTCCAGTTTTCTACAGCAAACTATCAACTCAATCAACGTGGTTGAACTCTTAACTCAAGCCTAAAAGATACCTCAATGAAATCGCAAATTTTCACAAATTTTTGTGATCCTGCTTTCCCATTTTTCAATGTGGTGAATAGTGGAGCCTATTTAAATCTTATTTCAAGGTGAAAAACTGTTAAGAATATCCCATGTCTGTTAATTTGGTTTGTATCAGATTGAACTAAATATCAAGATTGAATGGCACCAATTTGAAGGGAGAAAAAAAGAAATGTAGATCAAAATGTCCCCCTCCCCATTTCCCATGTCAGAAATCCTGAGACCCTTAATAACCTAGAGTTATTAGGTTATTTAGGACACTGTATATACTGGGGATGTGATAGGTCTACTTTCCTTTTGTGTGAAATAGAAAATAATCTGAATGTAATACAGTGTTGAACACAGTGTGCAATAGTTTGACTTGGTCACCTTATCACTGTTATATAAATTTGATGTTAACTGAAAATTAGTCCTATCCTTCACGTATGCACAGTCATGTATTTGAGCTATAGTCAACTGTGAAATGCATGTAATGCTGTTGACTATAGCATTACCAGTCTGCTATGCTAGTCCTATATGTACTACAATACCTGCTACCAGTTACTAACTGGTTTGCCCAAATGTTTTAGAGAGATTTAGCTGATGTACTGTTGAACCAGTAGCTGATACATTGCTGAACCAGACATCTCTAACTAATGACCATAATCACTAATTACTGTCATCTGAACTATTGTCCTATTCAGCCTTTTCATGTGAACAATATATTTAAAAAGTATTGTTCATATTTAAATATACTTAAGCTTATTTACTAAGTGATGTCTTAAATATTTTGATCTTTATTACTATATAATTATTATTTGAATTTCCCTGCTACCATTATGGCAATCATAAAAACCTTGTATGGCATTTTGGTAATACAAGAATGTCTGTACAAAATGAGAAATTTTTGGCCGACATAATTATGATTACAAGGGACTTTAAAATTTGTATAATAATTGTAATTTGTCATTCTATTATAATTTCTCCAAGATCTGCTTTAGCTGTAAATGATTTACTGCCATGATGGGAGAATAGCCACAAGTCTAACTTGTGGCTATTCTCTTCTTACTCCCTTTCATTTCTATCTTTGATGTTTTTAACAAGATGGTCAAGTTTCCATCTGATCCATCTGGCTTTCCCTTTTAAACATAAAAAAAAAAGTGTAATATGTACATGTACATAATATTAGAACAATGCATGAGAAGCTAATATATTTCCACTGCTTACCTGCTTTTGCTGTTTGTGTGGAAGAAGTATCTGGCTATAAAACTTGCTTTCAGACTATTACTTACTATTAGATCTCTGAGAATCATCTGCAAAAAAATAAAAAAATAAAAAAAAAATGCTTGTTAAAGTTTTAGTAAAACAAAATGATCCCCATGTGAGTGCAAGTGGGTTACAGTTGGGGTAAGATACTTTTCAGCAATTTTCAAAATTATTTCTTTGAGGCATTTTAATTTGCTTAATTTTAAGCATAGGTTTTAATATCAAGTGCTCCTTGGATTTAAAGAATAATCATCATTATTTTCGTAGGATATATATTAATTAAGGAATTATTGAATTCTTCTGGTCAGCAGATGGCAGTGGTATAGCTGTATATCATAAGCTAATTTCCTAGTAATAACTGTTACAAGATACAGGCACTTATCAGTGATAAATAAGTTTGTCATTGATAAATTTATCATAATAGATAAATAAATTCCCATGCATAATTATGAAATTGGTTTCTTCATTATTTAGAGAAGTATAAAACACTGAGTTGTGAATGTGGTTCATTTGGCAAAAGATACAATTATTAGAGTACAAATGTTAGTGCTGTCCTCTCTGTATTCTGTAAATTTATATGATATAAATATTAATTATATCCTTCAGATATTTATTTTAAAATTTATTTTAAAATTTATTAATTGTAATTAATTAATTTGGTTTAATTTTTAGGACTGTAGGAAAATAAGTAAATTACATATTTAAACTATTGCTTATTATAGGTTGATCCTCTGATTTATTAACAAAAGAAAAAACAATTCTAATTAGTAAGCTAATTTATTCTTGTTTGCTTTTATATGAATTTATCCTAATTTAAATTAGGAAATTAAATCAGTTTTGAGTCACTATATCAGTCAAACTGGAAGATTTAAGATATCTGCATTTTGTTTGTAGAGAAGAATGTTATAGTTACTGGATGCTTCCCCCCCCCTTTAACTATGGCCGCTGTAGTGAAATCGTCAGTTGCATAAACAGTTATAATATTCAGTAGTTTTGATATAAAAAAGGTTTGGATAATAATTTCTAATTATAAAATAAAATAGCTGATGCTGTTTGGTTTAATTGAAATTCAAAACTCCAGATTGAAATTAGGACTATTCTTCTCCCCCCCCCCTTGTGACCATAGTATCTAAACTACATAGTTAATGTAGTAGTCCTAATGCTCACAACAAAAACTCTGCTTTCACAAAGAGTTAACCCACAAAGAGTACTGCATGACTTTCAAACACATTTGTTAGAAAATAGTGCAGTTATTAGATATAACCTTTTGGCAATATCATTACATCCCAAAGAGGTTAATCTGACATTTATCATTGGCAATGTCATTTCTTTGAAAGTAGTGCAACAGCATGATAACTTGGCAATAAAGGCAGAGTTTGATATGCTGTGAGCGACCATTGCATTAACGAAGAAGTTGAAATCTTGCTCTCCCCCACCAAAAAAAAAAAAGAAAAAGAGTATAGTCCTAACTCCATATTATTTAATAATTTTTTTTTCATAATAAGTGTCTTAAACACTGAAATAAGGGTTTCACACAGATATGAAACTCTTATTTCCAAAAGGTGCAGTATTAGAGAATTCAGTATACAGAATTAGTCTTTCTTGGTAAGAATACTTGTTAGTGCTATAATCTGCATCCTTTCTTTCATTTCCTAAAATGAGACCAAAACCTGTATTCAGTACCCAAAAAATGCCTTGCCTGACAATTACATTATATGAGGGATAATTACAATTTGGTCCTACTGGCAGAGTTTGTCATTGACAGAACCCCTATTAGCTGCACCAGGCGCCTGTCTTTTTCGGCTCAGAAAACTTTGTAAGACTACAATTAATTCCAGGCTTTGTTTATTACCCCCCCCCCCTTCATCTTGAGTTTGATGCTACCAAAATGGTATGTTATTCTGGACTTACTGCCCCTCAAATGTAATTCCTTGCATTTATCAGTGTTCAACATTAATTACCATTTTTCAGTCCACCCAAATAGGTTATCTAGATCTTGTCAAAGGAGCATAGCCTTGGTTAATATTATTAACTAGCCTGCTCCATTTTTATCATCAGCAAATGTCCATATTGAAATATCTAAATCAGTGTCATATAAATATCAGGAACAGGAATGACTTACACGATATGGAACAAAGGGATAGAGGGGGCGATAGTATTGATATTAATATTTAGTATTAGTGTAGCCATATAGTGCAAGGAAGGCATAGGCTTTTGCTGTACTGGCCAAAAAAAAGGGGGAAAAAATATAAAGAAAAGATAAGTATATAAGAAAACAAACTAAACTACTTATGCCCTTCCCTCCTCATTGGTAATTATCCATTTGACCTTTTGAATTTCTCAAAGCTGTCAGCTCTACCACCTGTGGAGGCAACCCATTCCAGTAATTGACAACTTGCTGGCTAAACGAAAACTTCGTACAATCCAGTCTAAATCCCTTTCCCCATAATTTGAAAGCCTTATAGACTTCAATCAGGTCTCCTTAGAGGGGACCTGATTGAAGTATACAAATTATTAAATTAACTATAAATTATAAATCTGTATATTGAAGTCTAATTAAATGTCTATAATCAGGTTCCTTTAAGGGGAAGAGTCAAGCTCAGTAGCCAACATAATCGAAGTCTTTCCTCTTGTGGTCACCCTTGTACATATATCATGTGGATTGCCTGTCTTTGGACCCTTTCAAGAAACTTACCATTTTTTTTTTTCCTTTAAGGTTAGATCTCCAAATTTCGACACAGTATTCCAAGTTGAATACTGTGTCCAGGCAATAATGGTCTTTCACAGTTGGTTTATAACCTCCCTAACTCCAGAGGCTATTGATTGATGAATCATTGATAGGATACTTTGGGCTTTTCTGGCTGCCTGTCTGTACTCTTCAGAGAACTTTATATCCACCCTTATGAATCCAAGTTTGTTATTTGGTTTTTAGGAGCATTAGCAACTAAGGCCATATTGCTCCAGGGATATGTGGTGGTCATTCCCTGATCTTTCTGCATCCTCCGTATTTGGTGGTCACAAGCTTGAACCCCTGTCTAATCAAGAAGCGTGTGCCACGCACTGCTGCTCCTGCCCACCTGGCTGTGGAGGCACTGTATGAATCCAAGATCACCTTCCTCTTCTACTGTTTTTAATTCAATGTATATTGAATACATTTTGTATTCAGTATACATTGATACTGAATACATTGAATATTGAATACATTTTGTATTCAATATACATTGAATACATTTTGTGGTCCAGCGCAAATGCGCTGGACCACAAAACTGCTCCACGTTAGGGATCTGGATGTGACTTGTCGGTACATATACACCTCGGTATACTCCGTCGTACTGTATGCCTCGGAAATTTGGGGGTCCGCGGCCCCTACCAACATCAAGCACGTGTACTCCGCCGAATACTGGCTCCTTCGTTGGATCACGCAAAAACATTGTCGTCCACCCCAGAAAAAAACAACTGCGATGGCGATGTCACTTCATTTTGCCCGACTTCCAGATCTTGTATTTGAAAAACGCCTCGTTCTCACTGTCAAGATGACAACTGGAATGGTCTCGGAGCCAAGCATCTGGGAACTGTGTGGCTGGAGGATCCCTCTACCCGGACTGAGGCTAGCTCCCACTCTCACAGCTCACTATAACAGACTATCACTCAGTGACTGCTTTCTCCCCAGGGAGATGCTCCCCACAATTGTTTCAATTGACGGCGACCTCTGTAGGTTTGTGAAGGATCGGAGGTACCGAAGACAGATTCTTAAGAGCCTGACCTTGGCCAGGCAAAGTGCACATTGATAAGGGCAGCATAATAATGCCATATATTGTAAATAATGTTGAAAGCACGATGTCTTTATGAATGTGTTGTAAATAAAGTCAACAATATCTTTATGAATATAAATAACATAATTTAAATATGAATATCTTTATTATTTCATTGTAAATACTGTCAAAAGTATATATCCTGTAAATAATCTGACACTGATTCCATTTTATTGTTGGCTCTGGGGGATGACCCCGAACTTCGATGTGGGCCCCGTTCCCCCAAGGCTATTGTCCACCAACCAATGTAAAACCCCTGGCATTGCTGCTGTGAAGGGTCTATTGTATATACCATGTTTGTATATACAATAAAGATTATATGTATATGTTATTTTGAAAGCCTGGTGCCTTTCTTATGTTTATCTTCAACAATTTCTCTTTCACTTTGCTCTCAGTAATTACAAAATCATCTAGCTCACAGCCAGAGTTTAATTCACCTCTGGCATTCCCCTCCCTGAATAACTCCTCATGTGTGTATGTTGATGCAAAATACTCATTTAGTTTGTTAGCTACCTGAGCAGGATCAACAGTTGAACCATCTATATCAAGTGGACCAGTCTGATTCATCCCCTTGTAGAGTTTTCATAAGTAAAGGACTTTGCTGGGATTTTTTTTTTGCATCCTTTGCCAAAGATTTCTCGTAATCTGCCTTTGCCTGCTTAACCTCCTTTGTGACTTGGTTGCAGACCAGCTTATATCTATCATAGGCTTCCGTGTCACTTGTTAATTTGTGTCCCATGCAGTTTTCTTCTCTGCCACATCTCATTAGTTGATCTAACATTCATTTAGGCCTATACCTTGAACAATATTTCTTAGTTGGTATGAAAAGTCTAGTAGCTTCCAAGATTAATTCTTAGAATTTTTCCCATTTTGAATTTGCTGTTGGTAACATCATCAGTTGGTTCCCGTATAGAACTTAAATACTGTCAGACCAGTGTAGACCTAGGTACCTTGGTGTTGCAATAGTGACAACCCAGTTATGAAGTATAATTTCACAATATGAGAGATGCATGATGGTGGTATCCACTGAGAATAAGTAACAGTAATCTTCTCCACTGAGGAAGTGTTACTTATTCGAGGTAGTACAATACCATGGCAACTCATTGTGAAGGCATTCAAAATATGAGATATAACAAAAACTATGCCAATTTAATTAATTAATTTAACTACTTTGGTAGAGATGGCTACTTTAAAATGATGCTTTTGCACTAACCTATGAGGCCTTTGCCTTTAAATATTTCATAGTGATAAAGTTTGAGTAAACATAATTTACATGTGTACACAAATATTCTACCAGAAAGATTTGAGATGAGATATGCCATTTCTTGGTGGTTATAACACACTACAATCTCCAAGAAATTAAATTGTTATGAATCATGTAAAAGCTGCAGAGTACAATTCATATTGAGAGAGAGACCTCCGTAGCCAGGTGAGAAGGAGCAGCAGTGCGTAGCAAACGCTTCTTGATTAGACCGGGGTTCGAGCCCGTCATCACCAAAAACGGAGGATGCGGAAAGGTCAGGGAATGACCACCGCATATCCCGGAGCAATATGGCCTTAGTTGCTAATGCTCCTAAAAAAAAAAAAAAGAGAGAGAGAGAGAGAGAGACTGAATAATAATGAAAACATGCAGTATGAAAGTACCCTTAAACAATAAATAATTGCATTGTATATCCTAAAATAATTGAATTTTATCTTGAAAAATTGTTTAAATTTGTAATTGTCTGATGTACATGTTCTTTCTTGCTGATATCATATTTTTACTATTTATAATTAACCTCATCAAATCAGAATACATAAACAACCATATCTGAGAAGTTAAACATTAGCCACATACACAAATAACAAATTTCTTTTAAAAAAGTAATAATATAAATGTAGGGTTTCTTCTTGTTTAGATTTCCAGGATCATTTAAAGTTCCACAGTTTTTTTTTTTTTTTTTTTTTTTTTTTTTAATTTAACTTCTGTTCCATGTTTATCTTTGAATTTAAGGTTTTTAAGCATATTAAAGTAACAGTAAAATAAGGTGTTGGTTATATTGATTGCCCAGCTAATTTGGCTCTATTAGTTTTGCATTATCCTAGTCTAATAATAAAAATAAACTTGAATAACCAGATTTGAATAAAAACACAAGTAATTCATTGTCAAATGAAGGACTAGAATTTTTACTTACTGTAATCACTTGCGTTTTATTTTTTAAATTGGGCATATTACTATTCTATATTAGCTATTGGGGATAGCATTGTTAGTGGCATAGCCACAGTACCACAAAGTCTACCATTACTGGGGAGAGAGAATTTGTAGATGTACTTTGAGCATTTGTATCCATATTTTATCATTTATTTATTTATTTTTGTAGTTAAATTTTTATTTTTACATATTGCACACTGGACTTCTTAGTTACTCCTTGGTGTCATCTTTCTAATAATAATAATTAAATTATTATTATAGTTTGAAGTGAACACATTAAATATGTGATAAAGATACCTAGTAAAGAAAGCAAGTGGCCAAGAAAAGTAGACAACAAAGTTGATTAAATATTAAAAAAATAAACTGTTACAGGTCATTTTAGAAAGTCATATAAGATGAAAATAAGATTAGATGCTATTAAAAAAATTTTTTTTGAAGTTGGCAGGTTCAAAATAAAACCATCAAGGGAGTTACTCTTTCATCAGGCTTGTGGTCAGGCCTGATGAAAGAGGAGGGATTAGGAAGGATGGACAGTACCCTTGCCTGCAGTTCTTCAAGGGACCCAAGCTGTGACCCTAATATTATAGTTTTTAAGTAGTTTAATTCAGTTTTTATTAAAACAACCAAAGTTACAAATTTAAAATAATAGAAATGTTTTTTTGCACATTGTACTGGTAGCCTGCATTAGCTTTATTTCTCTGCATCACTGGTACAATAATTCACGGTGCATTAATAAAATGTTGCACAATTATCGTATTATTGCACCTCTCTTTTAGCTAAGTTTTACCTAAATTGGTTGTCACCATTATTTAATTATTTTTATATAGATGTCTTATACAGATGTGTGTGCATGTGGAGATTGACCTAATTTTTTAATTTCAAGTTTATTATCATATTACAGCAATGAACACATTTTGTCTTAATAATAAGTTTTTTTTTTTATTCGTTGGGAATAAATACTAACAAAAGTATAGCATTTTTTTTCTGTTTCAAATTAGCTGTCACTGGTCTAGCAGAGAGGAGTTCCCAAGTGTTACTATACACGTGTAGTTTATTCGCTGTGTAGACACAATGAGAGCCAGTTTTTAAGTGCCAAGCATGTTGCTTTGTTCTTGATTTATCAATACAGCTATATAGCAGTTGATAATTTAGAATGCCAATTCTGAATTTAGAATTCTAAATTCAGAACTGGCATTATAAATTATAATAATAGAATTAGTAATAAACAAAATAAATAAAATTAGTAATAACTATAAAAAGATATATTTTGTTGAAGTGTGAGGTAGTGGCACTTTATTTTCTACATTTTGAAACATTTACCACATGAAGAACAGCTTTCCAGCAAGTTGTAAAGCTGTTCTTCACATGGTAAATGTTTCAAAATGTAGAAAATTCAGTTTTTAAGAGATATGACCCATATAAATACCAGATTAGAACAGAATCTGTTGTTATTACTTTGTTACAGCTGATGTATTATCTCCTCCATATTTCTTATGAGGAAAATTACCTGTATCCATTTTCTGTTCATCCATGATATTTACAGGTTTAAGTTAACTTTTCAAAGTGAGTTGTTTATTATTGATGGGTGAATATTGAATAATGTGCATAAGATTCTCTAGTTGTGAATATGTGAAAGATTCTCATATGGGGTATATAGGCCTTTTTTTCCATTTTCACTCATTTTGAGGTCTTGGCTCAAATTCCATTATGACTGGAGAATTCTTTATATAGTTAGCCAGTCTTCTAGAAGTGGAGGTGGGGTTTTTGAGGAATAATTGATTCAGAGCTTTTAGATTGCATGCAACCCTCTGGTTGGTTTTGTGCAGTTATGAGTAATTTTTTTCCATTTCCCAAAATATGCTTTCTCTTTAAAATATCATGTGTAATTTTTCAGTGATTTCACATGACTACTAAACCTTTTTGTCAGAAACAAATTGCTTAAATTTTTTCTGGTTTTTGGCATGTAACATTACAATATAGTGCATTTAAATAAATGGTATTGGATCTTGTGAGCCTAATTCTTGTGCTTCATAGATCAAATCACTGCAAGCCAGATATTTGTATTTGTATATATTGGGAACAAGATGTATTTTTGTAATGTGGCCCATGAACAGATATATAAAAGGTACAATGTGGCCCTTCAGTGTTTGAAGTTGGATAGTGCTGAGTTGACAAATTTTTAAAGCTATGGAGAGTAAAATTTCTTGTACCTTCAGTACAACAGGTTGATATCTTGACAATCTAATTGTATATTTGTCTGAATTGGTTTGTACTTGATCATGACTAACAGCCATTGGAAAGCATGCTTTATGACAGACTTCCAAGTTTTTTTTTATTTTATTTTAGGTAACTGAACATTATTCACTAGCATTAAATTTCCTAAATGTGATTGAAAAATAACCCAGAATTATCCTATTTATATATATATAAAAAAAATAAATAAAAGTAGAGAATTTCTTCCTTGTTTTTTTTTTTTTTTTTTTTTTCAATCATTAGTATTAGTAATGGCAAATGAAGTATCAGCCAAAAAAAGGAAAAACCTTTCCCACATGTGTCAATCCCCTCCAGTAATTTGTCTTCCTTGAATTATTCACCTCCACACCTTGCTCAGATCACCTTGCAGATGCCTGGTATCCAGATGCTACAATTTGCAGAACTGAATACTTTCTTGGTAAGACCATCCTATTGTTGCCCTTTCTCTGCACCCATTGCATCCAGAACTACATCCTTCCTAAAATGAGGCCTCCACACATGAATGCAGTACTCAAGATGTGGCCTAACCATTGCCTTGTACAATGGGATAATCACCTCCTTATCCCTGCTATCAAAGTCTGTGAATCATTGACAAAACCCCAAGAGATGCCCTGGCAGCCTGTCTGCATTTCCCATAGAATTTCATATCTAAAGCACACTAACCTGGGAGGTAATGTGCAGTCATATATGAAGTTGTTGCATGTATCTAGGATTACTGTTATCCTTATGCAGTATCTTGCATTTGTCAATGTTAAACTTCAACTTTCACTTCTCAGCCAATCTGCCTAATTTTTGTAGATCTTGTTGCAGTAGCTTATTGTCATTAACCACCCTGCCAACCTTTGTATCAACTGCAAACTTAGACATTAAGCTTGATGTACCTTCATCAATATCATTAATAAATTTAGAAAACAACAATGGCCCAGTATCAAACCTTGGCAGACTCCACTAATAATATTAGTCCAAGAAGAGCAGTGTCCATTAATAACTACTCTGCCTTCTCCCACTCAACCATCGCTTTATTGACAGCGGTAACTTGTTCTTAATGCCACATCCACAGCAGTCTTATATTCAACAGTATTAAAAGCTTTCCTGAAATCCAAGTATATGATATCAGATTTATTTTTTGCATCCAGTTCATTTTGTTACTGCATCATAGTATCCAATCCGATTAGTTAAACAAGGTTGTCTGTTCACAGTTCCATACTGTGACTGTAGAATGATTGCATTCCTGTCAGATGGTCTTGCATTTTTCCATGTAGCAGAAGTTAAGCTAACAGGTCTGTAATTACTTCTCATGTCACCATTTGATCCCCCTTTTGAATTGGGGGATACATTCACCCATCTCTGGTTTATAGGACCTCCAATGAATCCAAAGGTGCTTTCATAATTATGTCTAAGAATTTGTTTACCTCCTTAATTCCTCCCTTAGTATAATTGGATAGATCCGATCACTCTAAATGCTTTTCTTTTCTTTTTTTGGTAAGCTTCAACAATTTCTCTTCCACTCTTGTCTTAGTTATTGCAGAATCATTTAGCTTCCTGTTAGATTCTGTTTAACTTCTGGCATTCCTCTTCCTAAAAAAACTCCTCCTGTATGAATATAGATGCAAAATACCTATTCAGTTTGTCAGCAACCTGAGAAGGATCACCAGTAGTTAAACCATTGAAAAGGAGTGGACCAATGTGATTCAACCTCTTCCTTCCACTGTTAATGTAGGTAAAGAAGTCTTTGCAAAGCCTTGTAATTTCTTGACAATTTTTTATACTAAATTTCGTGACAGTTTTTTGATTTTTTAATTAATTTATTTATTTTTAATGATTATTTCTTGACTGTCTTTTTGTTTCTGATGGTCGTGGGACATTCTACATTATAGCATGGGGAGCTTTAGAATGGTGAAGCTCAAGTTGGTCTGCCACTTTTCAAAGTTTAAAACACTGACAAAGGTTAATCATTACTTTGAAGAAGTCGCGATATAAACAATTTTACTTAAAGCATTATACTGCGAACTACCTTTCGCTCGTTTCTTGATCATAATGCTACAATAAGAAAAGGAGGATACGCAATGCAAGAGTCATATTGGTGTGCAGTTCGTCCACTGAGCATTAATCATTTTCAGAAATAATTTTAAAATCATTGGGAGTGAATGAAGATTTACAACAAGGAAATTAAAGAGAATGTAAATTGGAAAATTTTTAAAATTCCATGATTAATAGAAACAACAGGAAGGATATTATTATTAGCTATACGGTGCAAGGAAGCCTGAGGCTTATGTTGCACCAGCCAAAAAAAAAAAATGTCTGAACTACCCCGAGAGAGAGGGAGAGATAACAGGGAATCACCAAAGAGAAGAATGATGATATCCAGCTCAGGACCCTGGGTGTGCCAAGCTCATACTCACCAGATGTGAGCGATATTGAGGATACCTGGTTTTTTTTTTGGCAATAAACCAGCACAAGAGACCAGACAAGCTAGCCTGGCGGGGAGGATTGAAAATGTTGAAAGGACCAACTGTATATTCCATTTGCGTATCTGCAGTTCATATTTAGGGAAATTTATAGCAGTAGGAAAACTCGAGGAACAATTCCTCTTCCATTTTCTCGTCGTGGCATTTTGTTTCTTCGTAGATACAGATTTTGTGGAATGGCGTATACATGTAACTCCTATTAATAGTGAAAGTTGGGGACGCATTACTGCAGGGACGTCCAACCCTTTTAGGTTAAGGGCGAAAACAGAAATCAGTGTCAATTTTTACTTTTCGTGTTTGAAATCGTAATTGCTACTTTTTCTGTAGCCTGGATATAGAGTTTGTTGAACCCAGTAAGCTGATTTTAAGTTTATTATATCCTCATAGAAATGTGTACACTATATTCTTGTATAACTAAGAATTATCAGCTTTTAGAAACATAAAATACCAGAATTTTGGATAGATTCTTTTCCCTGAAATAGTCATTTTGCTACTCCAGTTCCGTGGACTTTCACTTTATTTTTGCGAATTTATGACATTACTTGTTTTCCCGCATCATTTTTTGAATTTGTAGTTAAATAAATTTATGCAATTCCAGTTTCCGTGACGCAAAAAAAGCATTGCTCGTGCTGCCGTTTAAAATCCCAAGGTCAATGACATCATTACGACTTACGTGGAGAGTTGTAAATATTAATCATCGCATTCTTTAACGCACGGAACACTAAGCTGTTTAGTCTTTAAACATTTTGATTCAAAATTTTTACAGCTGATATTAAAGATCTTTCAACAAAAATGTGCAGCTGCATTTTTTTACATAATTGCAGTATTTCTTTTGTTTACGTGTTTGTATTGTTCTATATATGCGTGTTTACATACCAACTGTTTTCAAAAAAAAAAAAAAAGGAAAGCGCGAAGGGGAAACAGTGGAAATATCCCCGGAAGGCGAGCACTGTGTCACAGAATTATCTTATCTGTAAGTTTAGGAATCTGTATCTAAGTAGTTTCTTTTGCTTACGGAATGCCCTGTCGACTGGGGGGTTGATGGGGCGAGTGACGGTGGACAGAATGCTGTTATCACGAGACCATTAGAACTGTATTAATTTTATTTATTTATTTTTTTTTTCTTGTATTTTATTTTATTAGTAGAAAATTACGTGTGAAAAACTTCTGAGGTAAATATTCCCACACAGTTTCGAAGTACAGTGAGACGTTGATTATCCGAAACGTCGATGATCCGATGACATGGCAGATAGCGTCAACAACTTGAAATGCATGTATCGCTTAATAATTTAATAATAAAGCTTTAGCTACTGAAAATGTGGAGAAACCCAGAGGTGTTAGTTTTTTTTTTTTTTTTATACTAAACTGATTTGTTAGTGTTTGGATGATGTTACCTTGCATTTAAAAAAAAATGTGATACATATATATATATATGTATCACATTTAATATATATATATATATATATATATATATATATATTTTTTTTTTTTTTTTAATCTTTAAAGTTGCTTTCATTTCATCTGAATTTTATCTGATTATGAATGTGTGAATGTCCATTATTTATAAAGCATATTCGCTTCAATGTATAATGGTTATATTGTATGATGTTTTTCGTTGTATGTAACAAAACTACTCGTTTACATTTTTTTTTCCCGCTTGCACGAACATTATCTAATCACGGTCTTTAGTCCTATTTAATTTCATTCCGTAAGTTGTACGATAAGTACATGTTCACACCCCAGTAATCAATGAATGGAATGTAGTGACAAACTACCACTGATCGTGAGTTAAAAAAAAAAAAAATTCTATTTCTAGCTGACCATACGTGATTAAATATTGATAAGACTCAAAAGTGCAATATCAACCTCGATCTGTTACTTAAAACAGGTTGTCAAGACGGCGATATCAGGTCATATTCAGCAGATTATCAACAAATGAGGGGTTTATTCTGAGTGCAGTGTTTTGATTAATTCTACTTGTAATAAACATTTTGTTCTAATTACTAATGTGTGCTAATTTGTTCTAATTACTAATGTTTAATTATGTGAGTATATCATTGCAAAGAGGAATTTCTTCCCCCCCCCTACAACTTGAGGGTAAAAATATATTTAGCTGTATGTTTCTTTATCGCTGATCAAGAAACATTGGTCACTGATCTGACAAAATTATGAAGAGATCAAGATCTGCCCCTAAAGACGAAACTGAGAATCATTGATTCGTTAAATTTTTTCAGTTGCCACTTATGGTTGTGAAGGATGGAATCTGAAAAGAGTTGACAAAAAAAATTGAGTCATTTGAAATGTGGTGTTACAGGAGAACACTGCGTATTTCTTATCTTGATCGAAGAACAAATGAGTGACTGTTGAATAACAGTGGCAGGCCTAAAATTAGTAGTAGTAGTAGTAGTAGTGGCACCTGATGCAAGAAAGCAAGTGTAGGAGCTTATGCAGCATCAGCCAAAAAAAAAAAAAAATCACACCATACCCTCCAATTGCCTGTCCAGTTCCTCCTTAAATTTATTTAACCTATCAACTTCCACAACGACAGATGGAAGTTTGTTCCAGCAATTAACCACCCGCTGGCTAAAGGCAAATTTCCGCACATCTATTCTACATCTATCCTTTCTTAATTTGAACTTATGTCCCCGTAGGTTCGTATTCTGAACAAGTGGGAGGATGCCATCAGAATTCAGCGTGCTCAACCCATTCAAGGCCTTATAGACCTCAATCAGATCACCGCGCAGGTGCCTAGTCTCCAGCCACTGCAATTTGCAGAACTTAAGCCTCTCTTGGTAAGAGGATCCCTTCATTCCCCTCACCAATCGTGTTGCTCTTCTCTGTACACGCTCAAGCAAATCTACATCCTTCCTAAAATGAGGCCTCCAGACCTGTACGCAGTACTCAAGGCGTGGCCTGACCATTGCCTTATACAGAGGGACAATCACCTCCTTTTCCCTGCTAGCAAAATTCCTATATATCATTGACAAAACCCCATGACCTGCCCTAGCAGCCTGTCTACATTGCTCAGAAAACTTCATATCTGACTGCACAATTACTCCCAGGTCTTTTTCATTTTCTACCACCTTAAGTGTAGTACCACACAGTTGGTACGTTTCTCTGGGGTTACTTCTACCCATATGCAGTACTTTGCATTTGTCAAGGTTGAACTTCAGTTGCCACTTCTTAGCCCATCTGCCCAAATTATCTAGATCCTGTTGCAGTAGCACACTGCCATTACTGTCATTAACAACCCTGCCAACCTTCGTGTCATCTGCAAACTTCGACATTAAGCCTGATATACCTTCATCAATATCATTGATAAATATACAAAACAACAGTGGACCCAACACCGAACCCTGTGGGACTCCACTAATAACATTAGTCCACGAAGAGCAGCACCCATTGATTACCACCCTCTGTCTTCTCCCACTTAACCATCCTTTTATCCATTGTAGCAACTTACCCTTAATACCATTCTGCTCCAATTTGTAAAGTAGTCTTCCATGCGCAACAGTGTCAAAAGCTTTCCTGAAATCCAAGTATATGATATCAAAATTATTTTTTGCATCCAGTTCCTTTGTGACCACATCATAATAACCAATCAAATTTGTCAGACAAGACTTTCCCTTAACAAACCCATGCTGTGTCTGAATTATTGCTGCAGTCTTGTCTAGATGATCCTGCAATGCATCTTTAACCAGTGACTCCATTATTTTACCCGGAACAGAAGTTAAACTAACTGGTCTGTAATTATTCGTGTCACCCTTCGAACCTCCTTTGTGAATTGGGGATACATTTGCACATCTCCAGTCCGTGGGAACCTCCCCTGAATCCAAGGATGCTCTCATAATTATGGCTAAGGGTTTGCTTAGTTGCTTTGCCGCCTCCTTTAATATAACTGGATAGATCCCATCCGCCCCAGGTGCCTTTCTTATGTTTAACTTCAACAATTTCTCCTCCACTTTGCTCTCAGTTATTACAAAATCATTAAGCACACTGCTACAATTTGATAACCTTCTTCCATTTTCAAACTGTAATGATTCCTCACGTGTGAATGTAGATGCAAAATACTCATTCAGTTTGTTTGCTATCTGAGCAGGATCATCAACAGTCGAACCATCGATGTCAAGTGGACCAATCATATTCAGCCCCTTCCTTTTAGAGTTTATATAAGTAAAGAAATCCTTGCTGTTTTTCTTAGCATCTTTTGCCAAAGATTTCTCGTAATCCGCCTTTGCCTGCCGAACCTCCTTTGTGACCTGATTACAGACTAGCTTATATCTGCTACAGGCTTCTGCGTCGCCTGATAATTTATATGCATCCCATGCATTTTTCTTCTCTGTCACGAGTCTCATTAGTTCATTTGATAACCATTTAGGCCTAAACCTTGAACAATATTTCTTCATCGGTATGAAAAGTCTAGTAGCTTCCACGATTAATTCCTTGAATGCTTCCCACTTAGAATTTACTGTTTGTAACATCGTCAGTCGATCCCACTGTACAGAATTTAAAAACTGTCTGAGACCACTGTACTCCCCTTTACGGAAGCAAAAACCCTTTCCTTTACCCCTGACGGTAGTTACCTCTTTGAGTAAATCTCACTTCAGCACACTGTGATCACTGCCACCTAGTGGTTCCTTTATCTGCAAATTCTTAATACACGAATGATCACTGCTGATAACCAGATCAAGAGTATTACTTTCTCTGGTTGCCTCTCGAACATGCTGCTGCAGAAAACAATCATCCAATAAATCCACAAAAGTCTGACTAGTGTGTGAGTGACCAACCCACAAGTTCCAGTCAATATCTGGGAAGTTAAAATCCCCCATTATAAGACATTCTGATTTACTGGCCCACTATTTCTCTGTACAATTGTTCATTGTAATCATTCGAGTCATTAGGCCTATAACACACTCCTACTCTTATCTTTGCTTTTGCAGTGCTTATGTCACACCAAACTGACTCAACAGTGCACTGTCCATCTATATCAACTGGATGCACTTCTTTTGATTTTATGTTTTTCTTAATTAACAGCATAACACCTCCTCCCTTTCTGTCCTGTCTATCCTTTCTGTACACATTGTACTCCCCAAATTCCAGTTCTGCATTCCTTATATCTTTGTGACACCACGTCTCTGCTATCCCAACAATATCCGCCTTTGATGTCTTGACCAACACTTCAAATTCATCAAATTTATTTACTATACTTCTAGCATTGGTATACATGCAAGCATACATGCTCCTATGCCTATTCCTTGTTACCCTAACACATCCCATATACCCAACTATTCCAGGATGACTGCCATCCGTCCCTGAAACCCCCAACACCCCTCGCTCCAGGTCGCTTCTTATTCTAATAGAAGTTGTGCAAGAATCACCTTCACCTCTGCCTGCGGTTACTGTTAAACTATTAGTCTTTGTATCCCCCCAAGCTAGCAGTTTTCCGACCCACCTAACACTGCCTCGATAGCATCAGCAAATATTCTTGCACCCTTTCTATTTAAGTGTATCCCATCCCTGTAGAAGCAATCTCTCCTGTTAACAAGTACAGTCCAGGCTGAAAACAATTCTACCCCTTGAGCCTTGCACAATCTTTCCAGGGCCGAATTGATCGACAAGGCTCTCATCATATACTCCCTCCTATCGTGTCTGGGCAGAATTGCAGACACTTTTAAGTTCAACCCTAATTCTCGGCTTTTTTTCAACAGTGACCTGTACTTGTTGAGTAATTCTGCCGGTCTCCTACTCTTAATATCATTAGTGCCAACGTGTACAACTATATCACCTTTTGTGCCCTTGAATTCTTCGTCATAGCATCAACAAAAGAAAACTCGTTTTTTTGGACATGTATTAGTAACGGCCGCATGGTGCAAGAAAGCCTATGGCTTATGCTGCACCAGCCAAAAAAAAAAAAAAATAAATAAAAAATAGTAAGAAGGGAAAACTTTCTGTTGAAGAATATAATGGAAGGAAAAATCGAGGGGAACAGGTGCAGAGGATGACCTGCAACTAGGTGGAAGGATGGGATTAGGGAACTTCTGGGCATGACACTTTGCGATGCCGCTCGTAGAGCACATGATTGATGCAGTTGGTGGCCACAACTCAGGGAGCTGTGTGACTGGAAGAAGATGTTTCTTGAAAGCTTATGATACATGTATAAGCTAATGTGTATATGAACTCTGTGACAGTATTGTGGTTTCACTTGTTCGGAGAGGTTTGGATCCAAGTCCCATTAACAACTTCAGGAATTTCTTTTCAGTTACGGTCCCCACCCCATGAAATATCCCGAGTTCTTTACCCTTTAGGACTTGCAAATCCGATCTGACTTCCCTTCTACAGACGTAATATACGCTCATCCGGCTATTGTTTTGGTTCACTGGCGAAATGCAATCCTTAGCCATTAAATGAAACAGGTTGCACTTCACCGACTGATTCCTCCCTGAAGATCGCGCAATCTCCTGACAGTGATGAATTTGCTGGTCTCTGTCAGGAAGCTTAGGAAGGAAGCCACGTTGCCTGCACACTCCTAGCGGTGTGTGCAGGCAACGTGGATTCCATCAGGGGCCCTGCGGACAAATGCCAGGACACCCAACAGAACCCAACGCAAAACTACGTATTCAACACACAACACTTTTCTGGCATTTACAGTAGTTCTGAATTTATTCACAGTGTACATGTGGCGCAGATGTGGGAAACCACAGGGGGCGCCTGACCCTAATACTATGCACACTATGATGAATTTGCTATGCATCAGAAATATCGCTGGAAAATCTTACCGATGGCTTGCCCAACTGGCGGGTCTAGTTATAATTTTCAATAAAGTAATCCAAATTGAATTATTATCAGGGATGGCGAATTGATCTACAAGTGGCAAGCAGGTATGCAGTCACTCATTAGTTTATATTAAATTTTTTTTTTAAATTTATTTTAAGACTTGTTTTAGGGTCTGTCATAATTTATGCAGCATCCACATAGATGGTGAAAATCACAAGTGTAATTGTTTGCAGAATTATGGTCCAAATCAACACCACTGAAGAAGGTTCCAAGATAGTATTAGTAAAAGCGAACTTTTTTTTTTCTGCATCAGCAAAAAATAAAACAGAACAGAATTTTCATATTATTTCCAAAAAGTAACCATCTAATTCCGCTTTGAACTTATCCAAACTCAATTCCTCCGGTAGGTTGTTGGGGAGGCAGCTTATTCTAGTGTTTGACAACCCGCTGCACAGAGATGAACTTAATGAGATCCGGTGTCTTCTTGTTACCTTAGATTTTGTCCGAAGACACAATCCAAGGTAACAAGAGTTCACTGAGATCCGAATGCATTCGGATTATGGATCCGGATGCATCCTTATGCATTCGGATCTCAGTGAGCTATTCTCTTGGTCTAGTTGTTAACCTTCGCACTCCGCATCTTTTAGGAATCTAGGCGGTTCTTCATGTGGGAAACAATTTTCACCCTATCGCTAATGTGGTCGCCCTTCTCTGAACTGCACCTAAATAGTCCATCTACTTGTGGACTGTGTAGGTGTGGGCTTCAGAACTGAATACAATATTCCACATGCGGTCTACTTATCGTGTTTTATAGGATGATGACATCCTTTTCCCTACTGCAAAAGTCCAATAAATCAAGCAGTACACCATGTGCGTTCGTAGCCAGTTATTTTCACTTAGTATGTTTCGTGTTTAATCGTTTTAGCTCCTTTCCCCATGGCTTTTACCTGATTCTAGGATTTATGTTCCCGAAATACATAACCTTATATTTAGAAGCATTAAATTTTAGTTGTGTTTTTTTTTTTTTTTTTTTTGTCGGATCTGATGTGCAAGATCCAAATCTTTTTGACGCAACATTGCAGTACTAAGACGGTTAACCACTTTTTTTCCACCTTCAAATCATTGGCAAAATGTGATAGTTTACCTTGGATTCCATCTCCAATATCGTTTATGAAAATTAGAAATAGGAGATGATCCCACACTGGTACGCCATTTATGAGACCCATCTCTTCCTCTTTGTCTTTTCTATCAGCCTAGAACCTTACCAGTACCTCCAATTCCAGTTCATACGGTAATCTTCCATTAGGGACAGTATCAGGATCTTTTCTAAAATCTAGATACTGTATATGTTAAAGCTGTTACTGGCATCGACTACATCATAGCAATTTACACGATTGGTCAGACCTGACTTCTTAACGAATGCATGTTGAGATCTATTCAAGATACTATTCTTGTCGAGATAAATGATATTCTTACTACACATGTGAAATTGACTAGCCTATAGTTGCCTAACTCATCTAACTATACCTGTAGTTACCTAACTCCTCTTCGCACTGCTTTATGGATTGGGAAGTTATTAGCACTTCTAGGGGACCTTTCTAGAGGCCCCCCTTGAAGTGCCAGCCCAAGCTTTTCTTTGCACCTTTCATTATTGATTAATAATATAAAAATCCATCTTTGCTGCAAAAAATATATAGAACTAGTCAGATAAGACTTTTTTTTTTTTTATATTTTCCCTCTATTTATAAACGTTGATTCATTTTTATTTCTCTTATCCAGTATGGATTAATTTCTTATTTCAGTCATTTGAAGGACTTTCTTCTGTAATACTGATTTTATAAGTATGCATATAATTTTATAAGTATAAGCATTCCAGCATATTTTTACATAAAAAAAATATGCTGGAATGATTACAGAAAAAATAAATAAAAATGGTCAGTGATTTTGCATAAAATTGTGCAGAAAACGACGTGGATACAAAAATGTTACTAAGAATAATATCGGTTTCGATTTTAAATGTGTTTAGTCAGATCAGATATAACCGATAAAATATAAATTGGTTAGTGTTGGCCGTTTGGTGTGTAAATATTTTAATTGATTCGGTAAAAACGTTGAGAGAAGGGTTTTTTTTTTTTTTTTTTTTTTTCCGATAAAAATGCAATGTTTGGTTGTTGCAATGAGTTTCTGTTGAAAAATTTACAAACGAAAGAAGGTATGTACTTACTTGAAAATAGACTAAAGAACACTCTCTTTGTTCCGTTTCATGCATAGGACTGTTGAAGATTGTTTACCAATAACCGTCAGTTCCCTTTTCTCTTTTTCAGAATTCTTGCAAACTTCCTTTGAATAGGAAGTTTCATTGCGCGCGCACACACACACACACACACACACACACACACACACACCTTTAAGGATTGTGACTTCGGCATTGAAATACAGTACTTTGAATTCGTTTTTATTAAGTGATAAAGCCGCCTTTGTTGGTGGCACAGTTAGTAGGATCGCTGTCCTCCCCATCGGGTGGAAAAGACAGGAGTTCGAGTCTTGTCTACGAAGGGAGGAATTTTTATGGGCCTTGTATTTACTTTAATCAGTACTGTAGCTGTTAGATATTGAAGAAAATATAAATAGTGATATTGTTTTTGATTATTCGTGTTTGAGTATTATTTAGCGACCGCTCGATTTTTGTTTTGACACATTTACTTGCAGCCTTATAAATGAATATACAGTACATATATATATCATCCCTGGAGCTTTTCCCCCATTTGAACTCAGTGGTGTTTATAACAAACGCGTCTTTTGAGATCATATCACTTATTTCATAGCAATCTGATTCCTTAACATTCCCCTTGAGATTAGAGCTTGCTTTCGCTGTAAATATCGTGCAATCAAAATCTTTGTTTTATATAGCAATAAAGTTTTCATTAGAAACTTCCAAGTTTTGTTGCCGTTTTTATCTTTTTTTTTTTAATAACAACTATGGGGCTTCGCTTTTCTACGTAATATGTAGAGGTAGGACGGAGTAAGTGTGTGTGTGTGTTCAGACTACTATGCTATCAGGAAGCAGCCAACACCAGGGCAGCTACTTCCCGGTGCTCGTCCATGGCATGCAGAGTCGGATCTGGTCTACTATAGATTTCACTGTGCGAATTGGCACTAATATCCTGCACCCACCTGAGATAGTGCTATACAGGTGGGTGCCAGCATCCCGCACTCAGGCTTCCCAAACCTGAGTACCAGCAAAAAAAAAAAAAAAAAAAACCCTGCCACCACTTGGGAATAAATGCAGGGCAATCCCGCACCACCCAATAAATTAAACTGCCTGGTGCCAGCATCTCACGATCTGGTAACTTACCAGAACACCTGCAACAAAAAAAAAAATTTTTTTTTTGTTGCAGGTGTTCAGACAAAATGTCTGAACACTCGGTGCCGTCAGAAAAAAAACAGTGTCACTATGATCCATATCTAATCAGGAAATGACCTATGTAATTATTTACCTGCGTTTACATAGGTCATATAATGCATGAGGAATATTGTTGCATCCCAAAGAGCAGGACTAAAATATTTACGAACTATACAAATATTTAAAATACAGTTCACAAATATACAATATTCATTAATATACAAAAAAACGTTACAATGGAACATCAAATGTTAGACAGTGAATCAAGTGCACGAGGTTGGTGAACGTTATGGAGGCAGTTGTCAATAATTAATTGCATTTGTAGTGACGTAATTCCCTCGCCCTCTTCCCCCATTGGCTCGAATAAATATCACTAGGAGGAAAACTTTTTTAATGTATAGAGAAATAGACTTTCTAAATTTAGTATATTTTTCCCCCTTCTGTGGCACTTGAGAATTATTAAAACCCTGATTTCTGATTTTTCTGTATTTGTATTGATCTAGAATAGTTTTCCAAAGTGTGGGTGCCCCCCCAGAATAATGTTTGTTTGAAGCATTTTTTAAATGAATTCTGGGCAAACATTTTTTAAATCCTTTGCTTGGTTGACGTAGTTTAGGTAAATGTATTGAAGTATATATTTACTTATAAAAGTATGTGCATATACTCATAACTAAATTTTATGTGAAATTTGTTCATTTACACCTTTTCTGGAAGGTTTGAAATATTTTAAGGAGAACACACAAAGTATAAAAGTTTGGGAGCCTATGATCTAGAGTGGTTTACTGGGAATAACGTTTTAATTTAACGACAATTGATTGGATTGGATATTAGAGTTTAAGGGAAGATTGAAAGGAGAGTGATGGAAGAATTAAAAAGCCGAATGAATTGGAGGCCGATTGTTATTAGGAGCTGAATTAGACCAGGTAACAGGAAGATTGATTTTCATAGTAGCGAACATGGAATGATGGTATGACAATGGATATTATAACACCCGGCGATATCCATGTTGTTCACTTATTTTTGTTTTCATTATACCAATCTTTAACCGGCAGTATAAATATACCTTAATATCTGTTACAGGGGATGGGGAGGATCCAGACATATTTCTTCGTATATGTACTTCTCTGTATGTATGCATTCATGCATGCCTTTGAAAATAAAGAGTTGTTTAATTTCCATCATTCTTTTAAATGTATTGGTTCATTACACCATAGGAGATAGAGGCACAGACTGTGTCCTATTATTTTGGTTATTTGACATACAATCTTGTACTTTACTTGTTAAACGCTGTCTTCTAGTTCGAAGTTAGCACACGCTGATACAGCGCGTATTTTTATAATATGCAATTTTATTGGAGAGGTGTGTTTTTTTTTTTTTTTTTTTTATATGTTCTGGTGGCAGTACTGGAGAATACAGTGCTGGCAGCATGAAAAATTTTTAGACATAGGGTTAGCAGAAGTCTGTCAAATACGGATTGGAAGGAAATAATTGTATAAAAACGGACTGGAAGGAGTAAGAGAAACTGCACTTGGGCTGATGGAATCTGTCATATTTTAAAAACTGCAAAACCTTAATAACTGAAGATATGCAAATATATCACAAGGGTGATATACTGTATTTGCATGTATTTGGCATCTGTGCCAAATATATCATAGGGTGATATATTTGGCACAAATATTATCACCCTATGTATGATTCAATGTGCTTAAGGAAAATAAGTCAGCAGTTAATGGAAGTAATGCAAGAGCATGTTAATAGAAGCGGAGTCATAAGGCAGCCGCATTATCCATTTAATGGAAGATCGTGCCTGACCAATCTGTGTAGCTACCGAGGTCCGGATGAAGGATATGGACGCAAAGAATAACTTTGAAATTATCTATTTAGATTTCAGTAAGGCCTTTGATACTGTACCACATTATCATTTTCGGTGTGAATTGGAGCAATGTGGCATTAGGGCAAATTAATATTACTCATATAGTGCAAGGGAGCCAGAAGAGTTTGTTGCACCGGCCAAAAAATAATAAATAACAACAATAAAAAAACAAAAAAGAAAAATTATCCATGTGTTTCTCTCCTCACATAGACTGTCCATCTGAACTTTGAATTCCTCCAAGCTGTCAATCTCATTACCCAAGGAGGTAACTTATTCCAGTAATTAACAACTCACTGGCTAAAAGAAACCTTCAATCCAGTCTAAATCTCCTGGTCATCCTAATTTGAATTTATGGCCCATAGTCTGAAATCATTTATAACAGTGAAAATTTTGCTTTTATTTATTGTACCATTCCTTCTCAAAGCATTATACCTCATCGAGGTCTGTTTACAGAGCTCTGTAACTCGCATATTTGAAGTCTTTCCTCATATGGGTGCCATTTTGCAAATCTCACGAAGCTGGTTGCCCGTCTCTGGACATTTTCAAGGAGCTTGATATCTTTTTAAAGGTATGTTCTTATAGTTGCCTTTTAAAGTGGGATTATAACCTCACTATTTCTACAAGCAAATGTTCAATGCATCATCGATAGGACACCATGGACTTTCCTGGTCTCCTGTTTACCCTGCTGGTCCGAGAGCTTCGTATCTGCCTGTATCGTAACTCCCAGATCCTTTTCTTCCTCTAGTGTTTTTCGTTAACCCTAGACGTTTGTTATTTTGTGGTTTCTATTTCCCAAGTGTAATTTGCTGCATTAAAACATAGCTGCCATTTTTCTGATCATTCTCGAAATTTAACCAAGTCGTCCTGAAGTAGCACAGCTTGGTGCTGATCATTAATCCCTCACAAATCTACACATCTGCAAATTTTGACATCATGCTCTGTCCTTTCCTCGATGACATTTACGAAAATCAGAAACTACGGTAGCTCCATAGCCGATGATAGACTCTTTTTGTGGATAAAGGGATTGTTAAGTGGTAGGAAACAAAGAATAGTTATAAATGGCAACTGTCTTTATGGATTAATGTGTCGAGTTTTGATACAACACGGGCCAATGAATGGTGGACCACTTTGTTTTAGATATTTATTAAGGATATTGATGTAGAGTATTTCGAGTTTGTCTTAAGTTTGCTGATTAGGCAAAGTGGTTAATGACAGTGATCCGAGTATATTACTTCAGGAAAATATAGATAAACGACTAGTTTTCAGGTGAACTGAAAATTGGCAACTGAGGTTTAACATTGCATTTTTCAATGTACTGCAGTAATCCCGGGATAACATACATAGGCGGCCAAACTCTAATAGTGGAGCAATTTTTCAGTCAGACGCGAAGTTCTCTGAATGGTGCAAACAGGCTTGTAGAACAGCTTATTGAGTTTTGTAAGTGATATATACAGGTATTTTATTAGTTATAGATTATTCAGTACTGGCAAAATTCCCCTGTATATCACTGATTTACAGTGATACAGGTTATCCTGTTGTTATAAGCCTATTATGCTTATAATTATGATTATGCCTATTATGGAAACTTCTTTCTTTGTTGGGAAAGATACAGAGAAGAGCAACAAGATTAGCTTGGGGGCACAAGATAATATTCTTGTTTACTGGGGTCCTGTAAATTGCAGTCTCTTGAAACTATCCATCTACGTATCGAGGTGTATAAAGCTTGAAAAAGGGCCCTGTTTCAATTTAAAGGTGCTTCCTCAAGGAAATAACTTTAAATTGAAACAGGACTGTTTCAAAATAGTTTCGCGAGCTAAAATAAAAGATAGAAACAAGGATATATGAAATAAGAGTACATGATGCAGTAGTTTCTTTACAGACGTAAAATTAACTTGAGTTATACATGAAAAAAAAAAAAAGTACGTAAATTCAGCCAAAAAGTAATTGATTGTACGAATAAATTAGTGTTGTGGAAGGCAGGCATTAAAAGTTTGGACAAATTATTAGCAGAAAGGGGCAAACATCATTGCACACCGAATCAGATCGATTCGGTGTGCAAGGTAACCGAATCATATATGATTATATATATGAATCAAAATGCATACCGAATCATATATGATTATATATATGAAAAAAAAATTCTCTGACGACCCAGTTGGCGAGCCGATTTCAAATTCCTCTTAACTCGAAATGTTTCGCTTATTTCGAAAAATGCTCCTAAAACAGCAATTCGTTATCTCGAACTTGCGTAGATGAAGTGTTACCTGTACAGGAGTTTCTCCCTTTACTAATATCATTCCTAGAAGTTTATTTTTAGTGCCAACTTTGTCATATAAAGGATATATGCCAGAAATGGGGATAAAATTCGCATATTTTGTATACATCTTGCTTTATTTCATGTAGTAAGCACAGATACACCAAGTGTAGTCGGTAGTATGTTATTCAACGAAAGAAAAGGTGGCAATTGGTAAGATTTCTTCCTAAAATCTGGCAGTGGCACTGAATGGGAGTTTGTAGTGTGATTTATTTATTTGACATTTCTTTTTTGAATATTTTGTGGTTGTATTATTAGTGGCATATAATGTAAGAAAGCAGCTTATGAAGCATAAAGAAAAAAAAAAAAAAAAAAACCTTCCTACATTAGCTGCCCATTCCGTGTAGTAATTTATCTAGTTATTCAAATTACCCACTTCCACAACAACAGATGGAAGTTTGTTCCAACAATCAACCACCCGCTGGCTAAAGGGAAACTTTCGCACATTATCTTGCAATCATCCTTCCTCAGTTTGAATTTATGCCCTCTCGTGTGTGTGTGTGTGTGTGTGTGTGTGTGTGTGTGTGTGTGTAGGCTGAGCAAGAGAAGGCCATCAGCATCGAGCTTACTCAATCCACTCCAGGCCTTAAACGTCTCAATCAAATCTCCTAGCAGGTGCTGAGTCTTCAGACGCTATCTACAGTCAGTACTGTACTGTACTTTACGATAAATATTAGGAAAGAATATATTTAGATTAACAAGAAAATGAAAACTCCTACTTGTTGCACTGTATATTTATGGACAGTATGTGTTAAATATTGAAGTGTTTAAAAAAAAAAAAAAAAACCCTACTGTATCATTTTTCATTCAGTTTTACTTTCAAACGACGAAGTCTTATGTAAAGTTTCTAGAGTTGGGAAAAAGTTCGTAAATCGGAATTTGAGATGTCGAAAATTCTTATCCGTAAATCTGGAGATTACCGTATTCGTATACTGGGATGTTATGACGAGTTTAGCCATGCACGCTTAATGCGGATGGATGAGTTTCGAGTGTCGCTTGTTTATTGATATACGGGATCAAGTCCAACCTTAGACGCTGTGTGCTTTACTTTTTTTTTGGCGGGGGGGGGGGGCGCAGTTAACTACTGAGCGTCGAAATTTAGCATTTTTAAATATTTTTGACGTAACATAATTTCATAAATAATTCAAGCAAAATTGCTACATTGATAAAAATTTATTTATGTTTGCGAAGTTTCCTTCCATTGTGTATTTACGATGTTTATGGACAGTATATGTTAAATGTTGCAAAAAAAAAAAAATATATATATATATATCAATTTTTTCGGTGGACAGCTATTCTCCACGGTTCACAGTGAGCTTTCATTTTTCGTTGCAGCGTAGGGCTCAAACTTGTAAACTCCATGTTTTTGCTGCGCACTCTGACGTATATGTATAAAATCTTTGAGTACTTTTACTGCCCTGCGCAGTCAGAGCTCGGTCTAATTTGGAAAAGAGTTAAGTTGTATTTATATATCGGTATTCTCCATTCCCCCCCCCCCACCACCATTATTTTCTGTTCTCTTGCGGTGGGCTGTTGATATGCTGTTAAAGTTCTCAGTTCATTTTTACATTGTGAACGGCAACCACTTACTTTGTGTTCGACCTTCAACCATAAGACTAATCTATGTGAATGTGAACAGGTTGGGATCGCTTTTAATCTTTATACCTGGACCTCACCAAATCCTAAATACGCTACAGTTGGTGGGGATCGAGAGACGAAAAATGATTACAATCAACAGCTTTTTGTCTATTAATTAATTTTAGTGAGAAGAAATAATAGATTTTTTTGTTTAATAGGAATTGCTTTTATTACCAGGAATGCGCATGCCTGCAAAATTCTAAAAATAAAACAAATACCACGTAACATTAATTAATGGAAATGTATTTAGGGGTTTCTTAAACCGTAAGTTTTATGTGGTATTCCACCGTGGAATTCAGGAAATAGATTTGGCCATTCTAGGAATTCTTTGTGCTTCCCATGTTTGTAGTCTTTTAATTGTCCCGTCCCCTCCCTTCTCCCCAACCAGTAGGGTGTTGTCCTTTCTACTTCCGCCAAAACGGGGACTTGCTTGACTACGTGTGTAATCCATTCAACGTATCAATCCTTAAAGGTGCTAGCGTAAACCGCCAACGTGACCCCACTTAACTCGTCTTTTCATTTTCTAGAGAGGTTGCGCTAAAGAGAAGGGAGAGGGGAGGGAATAGAATTTCCTTTTATATGAGAATACTGATGCTCGCTGTGTGTGTACCTTAAATATTTACATAATCGTATTACCGAGCACTGAGATGGTGCTCTAGTAAACTTTGAATATTTCGATAAGTGGTTTTAAATTATTCACAGCATAGCGGAGAGAAAAAAAAATCGCAACTTGTTTAAGAAAAATGGGCATAATAAACTGGTTCCCTTTCTTTCTTTCTTTTTTTAATTTTTTTTTTATGGCTATCGTACTTCAACCACTAGTGAAGTTAGCTGTCTTTAATGCCTTTCTTACCTGAATGCCTTTTTCAGTTAAGAAGAGTTAGCTCTATAAAGTAGACTAGTAGAAATTTCACATTATTCTACGATGCAGCTGGTATCTAAATGGGTTTGCCGGGGGGGGGATAGACAAATTTTTATAATGTAAAGCTGAATATTATGTAAACTTTATTTCGAGTGTATTTTCATCGAATGCATGCGGAGAAGTGGGTGGTCCAAGAATTGTCTTCTAAGGATTACGATAGTGGCTTTAATTCAGATACGCTTGTGCTGTCAGAGGTTAAACACGTATTTCAACAGAGAGTTAGAATTTCAAAGTACAACGTACATATTTTGAATAAAATAAGTTTTTTTAGTTGGTTGCAGATGGTATTTCTTTTAAGTCACTGAATTTCTTGGAGCCATTTTTTTAATTATGCAGTAATATACTGCATAATTAAGCTTTGTCAAAGCTTGACAAAGCCCTTCAGCTTTGTCAGCTAGTATGAAAAGGGGGGGGGGAGAAAGAAAAAAGAAACCGCATCTAGATGTATCGTTGTATGGAATGATACCATAGTTCATACAGCTAAAATAGATTATTATATGCTGCAGTGGACGTTTACTTTTATAGTGTTAGAATTACACTGGTGTTCAAAGTGCATTACCCCATAAAATTGTAATTGTCTTCCGAATAACGTAAGTATATGGCAATATTTCTTACGGATTGCATCAGATAAGATTGACGCGTGTAGGTGATGACGTAATATTGCATCAGATAAAATTGACGCGTGTAGGTGATGACGTAATATTGCATCAGCTGTTCTTTCAGCTATAAAAGCACGCTCTGCAAGAGTTGCAGTCCATCACTTGCTTGTGTCAGGATGGCGAGTTACGTGCAATTGACGCCACGAAGAAAGAGCTATTATTGCTTTACGCGAGGAAGGATATTTTTCCCGTCATATTAGTTATAGTCTTGTAATGAGTCGACAGTGAGTAGATTTCTTTCCAAACTCAAGGTTACTGGTTCTGCTGATAGGAAAAAAGGAACCGGACGCAAACGAGTCTCTACGTCAAAACAGGACCGACCGCGTTTTGAAGCGCTTATGCCTTAAAAACCGTAAAGCTTTTTCGTCTGAGCTGAAAAGAGAATGGGAAGAACATACAGGACTGGTAGCAAGTGCAGTAACAGTCAGAAGACGCCTCTTCAAAAATGGACTTGTCGTCCTAAGAAGAAGCCCCTCCTCACGCAAAAAATGAAAAAGGCCCGATTAATTTGGTGTAAGGATAATATCAAATAGACCCCCGAGCAGTGGAAGGCAGTTATTTTTTCGGATGAGAAGAAATTCAACCTGCATTGCTCTGATAAGAGACAAACGATTCGCCGTATATGTGGTGAAGAATACCATCGAGACTGTATGGTGTCTACAGTGAAATTCCCTACCAGCCAAATGATATGGGGGTGCATTTCGTATCGCGGAGTAGGTCACCTGCAGTTTATAAAAGGTTCCGTAAATGCCAATGGATACCTTGCTATATTGGGAGGCAAATCGCTGCCAACCATTAGAAACCATTTCAACCTGCCAAGTAACTGCATCTTTCAGGGCGACTCTGCTCCTTGTCATCGGGGGATGCGAAAAGTGTAAGTAGGCACTTCTGTAGTTACTTTAGCTTCATTTCTGCATTAGTTTCGACAATAATGTGTTTACATTTGTTACAGTTGCAAAAAATGGTTGGAAGAACGGCCCATTACAATTCTTATCTGGCCAGGAAACAGCCCGGCTGGACTGAATCCTATAGAGAACTGTTGGCATCGTGTGGAATCTGCAGTTGCCAAAAAGAAACCAAAGACTCTTCGTGAACTTCAGGAAGCTATAATTCGTGTTTGGAACCACGGACTATCAGTTGATTATATTCAGAAGCTGATCTTGTCAATGCCTCGACGGTGTGCTGCTGTCATCAGGGCCAGAGGCGGTTCAACTAAATATTAGTTTGCACCTGGTGAACTTTTCATTTTGTTTTCCATTTAAAATGATAAACTGAAGCAAATTCTGATAACATTTCAGCCATAATTGTCGTGTTTACCAAAACTGTATAAAGGTTGCAAATGCTCATTTTGGAATATTTTGAGAACACCTGTGAAATATTACTTAGCTTTGCCTTAACTATTAATAAATCTCTTCTGTTTATATTTCTATTTGTGATGCTAGTCATTAATGCAACATACCATTGCGAAAAAGGGTTAGAAATGTGAAATTCCTAGGTGATGCACTTTCTTTGAACACCAGTGTATTATAAGGGCAAAATTGATGCAGTGAAGCAGATTTTTTCCTGCCTCTACCAAAAAAAAAAAAGAGGAAAAACTTCTGTCATTCATCTTTTTCCGTTGTTAAAAAGTGGCTAACCACTTTGAACTTGCCAAACTCTCTGCCTCAAGTGTGTGGCAGATGGCTTCGTCCAGTGATTTTGAACACGCTCCGAAAGTAAACTTCATAAGATCTAACCTTCTACTGATCCCTGAAATTTTGTATTCGTGCCCTTCCCCAGACCGTGCAAATGGGGGGTGCATTGTATGCGCCGCACCAGAGCCCCAATCGATGGAGTCATCAAAGTCTCAACATAAATAAACACAGCCCCTTAACCCTTTTGCATCCGCTTCCCCCGAAGTACCTTTGCACGGCCATGCCTTTCCCCATCGGTTCTTCTCCTTTCTACCAGTGAAAATACACCTCCTTCGTTCATTTTACTGAATCTCTTCAGGACCTTATATACCTGACACCTGACAGAGGTCCTGAATCTCTTCAGGACCTCTGTCAGGCGGCCCCCTTATAGAGGTATATAAGGATGTCCCGAGATGTCTAGTTGGTTGCCAAACTTTGCATTTCGCACTGTCCAAACCGTTCGTTCTTTCTTCAAATGTGCTTCGATTAGTACCCATTCACCAATCCGGTCGCCCTTGATTGAACCCTTTCTGGAAACTGTTTTTCTTCCACCTGATTGGAGAAACGTCATTTGACTCTTATCGTGTCCCGATACATGTGACTGCATATCTGCCAGCCCCCAAATTAGAAGCCAGAAGGACAACAAAAAAGGTTGACATCACTAGCCCCAACTTACGTGATGTAGATAAGTGCATCAGAACCGCCTCTCTCATTCCCTGGGTGGCCTTAGATACTTGACCTAGAGCTAGCTGTGAAAATTCTCACAAACTGGATCAACACGGTTGCCAAATATGCTGCCTCTAAAAAAAATCAGAATCAGTCCATATACAAGACTTTGGTGGAATTCAGAACTTGAAATGAGTTTCCAGCTGAAGCAACAGCTCCATCGCACATGGAAACAGTCGCAAAATGTCAATGATCGCATCGTTTATTCAAGGGCACGGGCTCAATTTAATCGCCTGAAATCTGAGGCAATCAAATTATACGTTAACCGTGATCTGGCTAAAGGAAAAATTCCATACAAGAACTGAACCTTCATTTTCCTTTGCAACTTAATCCTCAATTGTGGCTCGATTTCGTCACAAGATTTAATCGTAATCCTATGCCAAACTCAGATCTGGCTTTACTAACAGAGCCCACCCAACAAGAAGCGTTGAACACCATTCAGATCACAAAACAACAGCTGATCGTCGCCATCAATTCTCTACCTGCCTCGTCAACCACTGGTGATGATGGAGTTCCCCAATTCATACTCAAATGCCTAAGTCCGTACATTATTCAGCCACTTTTAATTATCTTCAACCAGTTACTCTCGAACCAGATTTTCCCACAGCAATGGAAAAACTATCTCATCATTCCTTTAGCCAAAGTTCAGTCGCCATCGAAACTTAAACACTTCCGACCCATCTCCAACTCCTCCAGCCTGCTGAAGCTCCTGGAGAAGACCTTACTCCCCATCCTCACTAAGCAGATCTTGTCCAGTAATCCAGCCCAAATTCACTACTCCCTTCCAAACAGATCAACGATCACCAATCTGCTAGTCACCACGAATACTATCTTGTCAGCATTCGAGAAAAGGCAAGAAGTAGCTGTTACTTACTTAGACATTGAGGCTGCATTTGATGCCATCCAAGTAAACCACTACTCACTCTCCTGGAATGCCACTTCCAGATCACAGGGAACATTATGCTTTCTCTCCTCTCTTCTGATTAACAGAGTTATAAAGCTTCATACAGGAGATCGCACCCTTATTAGATCCGTCACCGCAGGAGTCCCACAAGGAGGGGTCCTTTCTGGCCTTCTGTTCTCATCTATTATCTTCCCACTTGTTGCACATTCTCGATGTCTACTGAGCTATGCAGATGATATCAAGATACTCACTCCCATCATCCCTGGTCAAGACCTTGATCTGGTAAAAACGGAAATTAACAACACTCTCACTGCAGTCACATCTTACCTCTGCCAGTTTGGGTTCAAGATCAATCCTGCTAAGTCCGAATTCATGGTATATTCATTGAAGCAAACTCCTTCTCTCCAACCTTCGGTGGGCAACATCCTCATCCCAATTGTGTCCAGCCACCGTGATCTGGGCGTTGTATTCAACTCCAAACTTCGATTCAACGCCCACATAGACATGCTCCTCACACGTGCTTCAAGACTCCGGTGGATAGCAAAACAGCATCTCCTTCATATCAGAGATAAAAAGACAACCGTGGGGTACATAAGAAAAATTATCTTTCCACCTTTACTCTATGCTGCTGAAATTTGGGCGTCAGCGGCACCGTCAATAAAGAAACACTCTTTGCCACAGAATTCTGGCTCGCTCCTAAAATGGGCCAACAGGAAGCACAACCTTCCAGCTCTGATTCGTACCACACAGCTTGCCGACTCTCTCGGGATTCCACGGCTTCCCACCTTAGTCGACGACCAACGCCTCCTAGCAACAGTCAAGATGATAACAGACATCATTGCAACACCTTCATTCTGGGATACCTGTGGTTGGAGGTTCCCCCCCTGCTGCCCTTAGGGCCAATCCCGAGCTCTACTCGCATTCAGCACGACTCCATCTCTCTGACAGGTTCCTCCCTCAGCAGATGCTCAAGCAAACCCAGGCACTTGACGCCGACCTTAACAAATTCGCTGTTGACCAGACTTACCGGAAAAAAATGATTAGTAGGACTAATCAGCAATGACTGATGTGTACCTTGCATCTGTTCCTGTCTGATTGAGCTGGTGCTCTTATCTCGATGGTAAGTCAGCTCAATCAAGCTTAACTCTCATAAGAAGTTCTCTCCTTTGTATCAAAATATGTTTTCATTTGTAAAATTACCTTGTTCTGTAAATAATTGTTCGATTTTCCCGGAAGTTTCGGTAGGCTGTAAAAATGTAAACCCCTGGATTTTTGGCCGTGAAGGCTAAAGATTCTCTCTCTCTCTCTCTCTCTCTCTCTCTCTCTCTCAACGCAGTATTCTTAAGTAAATTAAAAAGTCAGTAAAGATCAGTTCAGTATGAGTGAACTTGAAACATTCTCTCAGATGCTTTTTTTTAGTTGTCAAAATACGAACTTTTTGAGCGATCGTTGTATATCTCTGTGAAAGCTATTTTCAATAGAAAGGGATTGGTGTTATGTCGTTAAGAAAGAAACCTTGCGTTTTCCTTGACTTTAACCAACTTGAAATTTATTTAGATGTAATGGGAACATTAATTTATTAGAAACTTTGGATTTGAAATTTAAACATTAAAAGCGGGCCAAAATGGAGGAGTCTCTACCTTACTGAAATGCAATTGGAGCTGCGTTTTCCTGTTTAAAATGCGACCAGTTTTGGGCTAAACAGACATTTCTGATATATCTGGATAAACAGATCCAACCAATCAAACTTGACTGGCTTGGAAGTTTTTTTTTTTTTACGTTTTGCAACAAATCCGGTCGTTTGTATTTTTTATCATAAGATATTAAATTTTTAAATACAGTAAATCCTCGCTCTTAACGGACTTTGGAAATAACGGACAGTGTCAACTGAATCGGGTTTTTTGTCCGTAGCAGGCCAGTTAACGAAACTGCCTCAATACGATGGTATTTACCATCACTTGAAATATTTTCTCTGCCAGAGAGCCAAGGTTTCTCTGGTCGTTACATTTTAACAGCCTGCCGTGTCAGACATCTCAAACTTTAGGGAGGATGTACGAGAAACCTTAAGACTCTAGTGTGAATGGGCTCTGGTAAACGTTTCCAATGCCACTATACTAAATAGCAAAATTTGGAACTTTTTTGTTCCTCACATAAGTCCAATAAAACACAGTACTTAAACTAAGAAATAACTGAAGCGTAGTTAAGTCCAGTGACAACTCTTTTGTCCAAATCTTTTCTCGCTGTTGACAGTGACTGTATTTTGCAAATTGGTGTCTGAAAAGAAGTAACATTTGTGGAGTTTGGACAGTTCCAGTTTTATCTTTGAATTACACGTAAAAGAACACCAACAAAATGGATCAAGTTTGATTGGTTAGCTGCTACGAAATTTTTAATGCGATTACTCTTAATAATGTAGTCAATTGTATACTGAACGTTCTCAAAAGGATAATTCCTCCCCAACCTCGATTTCGCAGGATTTTTTTTATTAGTCCAAACAGATATCATTTATGTTTATTTTAATGAGATAGAACCGTACCATCATTTTAAACTAGAAACAGGCCAACTTAACTTTCGCTTTCCGGTGACCCTCCACTCACAAACTAGATGCTTTCCAACTTAGAAATGTGCATTCATGCGTGTTTTATTTGCTTTTCCTCATTACTCAGTTAAAATTGTAGCGACTATTCAGTCTCCAATAACACGCTAATAAAATCGGGCTATGTATTAGTTAAACTTTTTCTGGTTGAGAGAGGCTTTTTCTGGTACATGCAAAACCTGCTTTCGACATCTAAGACGGATTGTAAGTAGTTTTGGAGTAGGTAAAAAGGCAAAAGTATTTATTAAGTTTTTCTTTATTAACATTTTTATTGTAATAATATTCTAATTGAGAAAAAATCTCCTTTGAATTTCCGATTTCTCTCAGTGCTAAATTTGTTGTGTTATTTGTAACCGTTCTGGTTATCTAACCGATCGTTTAATATGCCAGTTGTTTCTGAATATTATACTAGAATTTGGCGGTCCATTTCGCCATGGTACCTTTTTAATATGTCCCCTAGTTCAACTAAAGTTGAATTAGGGGACATATTAAATGGAGTTCAACTAAACCCAGTACTGGAGGAAAGGGAGTTGGGTGTTACGATACGGTCAGACATGAAATTCTCTGAGCATTGTAAACAGGTTGCAAGGAAGGCCCATGGTGTCCTATCGATGATCTATCGAACTTTTGCAAGTAGAGATAGGGACGTGATAATCCCATTATCACACAGTATTCCAAGTGTTAGACCACACTTGGAATACTGTGTTCAAGTATGGAGACCGCACCCAAAGAAAGATATCGAGCTTCTTGAAAGGGTGCAAAGACGGGTAACTCGCCTGGTGAGATCGGCAAAAGGGCGTCCTTATGAAGAAAGACTTCGAATATGTGGGTTGCAGAGTTTGGAAACTAGACACCTTAGAGGAGATTTGATTGAGGTGTTTAAGGCTCTGAGATGCATCAGTAAAATGAATGGATGAAGACGAAATTTTCAAGATTATAAATGATGCTAGAACTAGGGAACATAAATTCAAGTTACGGGGGGGGGAATGTTTAGATTGGACTGCAGGAAGTTTTATTTTAGCCAGCGAGTTATAAATTACTGGAATAAGTTGCCTTCATGGGTGGTAGAGGCCGACAGTTTGGGGAAATTCAAAGGTCATCTGGATAGTACTTTCGGGTAAGGGAAGCGCATAGGATGATAGGTTTAATTTCCTCTTTTTTTATTAATTATTTATTTATTTTTATTTATTTTATTATTTTTTTTTTGGCTGGTGCAGCATAAGCCATAGGCTTTCTTGCACCATGCGGCCGTTACTAATACTAATATAACATCGATATGAATGGACCCAAATACAAAACAGTTGGTGATAAAGCAGTGAACGAGTCATGTACTTTGAGTTCGTAAGATAGAAAGAAAAAAAAAAAAAAAAAAAATACAAGAATACCATGTTATAAATATTTTCCTAGTGACTTTAATATTTCATGCAAATTAAAAGAATAAACTTTAATTTTATGATTTAGATTTATTCTTTATTATGATTTTTTATATTAATGTCTCAAATTATACTTCGCACGAAGTGCCCGATAACATTATTGCCTGGATTAATAATTATATAAAAATTATACGTGTTTGTAACCTCATCAGGATACAATGCTTCTGGCATAAAAACAGTTATAAGTGGAGTTGGCAGCTTCATTTGGTAGTGTTATGGTGTATAAAATTTAACATCACATACGATCTAGGGTGTTGATTGGAAATTGTTATTTTCGCTACTAGACGGCGCGTTTGTCAGGAAGGTGACAAAGCGCCTCCTGGTAGCTGAAATAAAATCATCGCATCCAAAATAACGATCATTATTCAACTTTAAACAATTAGGCTTAGGTGTTCCGTGCAAAGTTTTCTCCCAGAAATTTCCTTTAAAAGTAGGGATGCAGATTTTAGCTAATTAGATAAAGATTTACTGAAAAGATTACGAAATTAATTGGCGACTACACTTTGCAGTTCGCCCGACGGACGGAATTGTCATTTACAGCCTACGACATAAATCATTTATGCGCGAAAAGAAATAGGAAATAACCCTCGAAATACGTCCATTCACGTAAACCGTCGATAATCTCGTGTGACTCGAATCATTACACTGTATAAAAGAAAGGAACCTCGTTTATATGCTCTTGAGTGCCAGCATTACAAATTCAATTAAGCGATTACAAATGTTTGAGAATTCCTTAGAGATTTTCTAGTGATTAATCCTAGCGGCTAGTAATACGGCATTTTCATCTCGGCTTGAATGGAACGAATTTCTACTCCGGTTACGGAATGAAATTAACGAGCCTACGCACACCTTAAGAAGGACGAGCCTAACTACGCAATAGGTGGCAACAAAATATTTGATTTGGTGTTTTTCGAGGGCACACGCACTTTAACAATTTCATCCGCGGTTCAGTTTGCGTGTCGAAAATGGAAGAACGATAAAGAAGACAAGTGATAAAACACGTGATTGCAATCGTGTGTTACCTGTCATTTCAAAACTACTTTAAATCCTACAAACTTCATTAGGTGAATACCAGGTGTTTTAGGCGCATTAGCATATGTGCTTACAGCGCCTGTTGTATTCACCATGTCCGTCGGGCCGTCCGTTTGAATGTAATAACTCAACTCCTAGTAGACGGATTTTCATAAAATTTTCTATTTGGTTCTTATAGAATGTTTTGTGGAGCCTTTCCAAATTTCATTACAATTGGACTAATAGAAATCCGACAATTTCTTTTTCATATCACATAGGCTATCCGTATATTATTATCATCATCTGTTTACTAAACTTAGGTTTACCCCCCCCCCCCCCCCCTGAACAGCCAGTGGGGTAGGAGGGTGTGCAAACATATATATTTTAAATACAGCGTACAATTTTATACAAATTTTTGATATTTAAAATAATGACATTATTCAGAAAATTGAATAATATTAAATTATATTCAGCAGTAATTTTAAAATAAAATTGATATTAAATTAATATTGTAATTACAAATACAGGTTGTCCTACATATTTTTTTTCTGTCATTACAATTTGCTTTGCTTTTACAATATATTTTTGCATTAAATTATTTACATCTCTCATATTGTAGCTGAAGCAGTGGATATTGTTTGTTGCCGTGCACTGATTGGAGGAATGATTAGGTAATATGGCCAATGCTCGAATTGACACAGGATTTTGCTCGTCAGCAAACAAACATCTGGAAAGAAGGGAGCGCGGATTTCCGTTTGCCCAAATATTGTCTTGTTTTGTGAAATTTTGAACTTGTTGTGAGAATTGCACGAAATTGCTGCTTGTGTTAATATGAAATTGTTCCATTATTCGGAGTCAATGTGACTTCTTTTTTTTTTTTTGGCGGTTCGATGCTTTGCTGGACTTATCAGCGCTCGTTGTCTAACAATTCTCACGGTGAACCCCGAAATCTTGCAAACCAGTAAAAAAAGAGGCTAGCCGAGGTAGAGAATCATTTCCATACACTTGTTTTACGAATTATTTGGTTTTAATTTCGCGTTTTGTTCGATCACTTAACACAGTGACACAACACCTTGAACAATACAAGTTGTGACATGGCTGCGTGCGAACGACCGACTGGATGATACGCAAGCTACCACGGCCTTTTGCATCATGATTCTACGTACCTTAATATGCGTGCGTGGACTCAGTACTAGAACTTTTATTGAACCGTGTATTTATGTCTGTTTTTAGTGACTTCCTGAATGATACGTGATATTGACCTACTTAACCAAATTCTCAGTGAGGTGTTGGAGGTTAAGATAATTCGACTTAAATCACTGGCAGTCATGCTTACATGGTGCCTTGAATATATAATTGTTCTTTCCAAAGGTGTTTCGAGTAAAAATTGGAGAACCATTGTCTTAATTACTCGGGTATTGTACTAGGCTTCGTCATACAGCACATGTGTATCGTTTGAAGGTTTTTTTTTTTATGTAAACCCCAAACACGAGAGGTATTAGAACCTATAGTACTTAGTACCGTGCTTAGGTTGGAGGTTGAGAAGACGAAAGAAGATATTTGTTGACATTGGACTTGAACTTCTGTAGACTAATTTTCAGGAAATACGTATGAAGGAAGGTTGTTCCAGAAAACGGCAGTTGAATGAATAAACCAGGAAGATGAAAAGTTGATTCTGTGAGTTTGGAGTTGGACAATAAATGGATGTTGGCTGGTGGCAGCACGTGTTAGGACTGTTTTGAAAGAGAGAGCGGGAATTATAGAAGCTAATTCAGAACAACAGTGCCCATGTAAGTATCTGTAGAAGAGGCATGCAGCAGAAACAGTACGTCTATGAGACAGTGAGTGGAGAGACTTTGTTAAAGATGAATCATTAATTAATGTAACTGCCCTCTTCTGAATGGAATCAAGAAGCCCGAGAGAGGTTTTGGGGGGCACCACCCCAGATGTGGGAACAATATTCCATGGCAGGGCGGATTTGCGATTTATACAGAGTGAGCAGCTGTTTGGAAGAGAAGTAACGCCGAGAGCGAAAGATGGACGATTCGCTGCTTTATCAAGAAATATGATGAGCACACCGTTCGTGTTTTGTTTTGAAGGGTTTTTTTTAACCATAAATCATTAATTTTTACGTGACAGATCCTTTAATTCTGTAAAGATAGTAGATGATCCTCATCGCCCTATGCAATACCACCCATAAGCAAATCACTGCCAGTGATTTGCTTATTGGAGGCGTGAAGTGGTAAAATTTGTTTAGTTCCCAGATCAGAGGAAACCCTCTCTTCTATCATGAAGCATAAGTGATGCCTTTTGAGTTTGCGATGGATATCGTGCCGAGATTTAATATTCTTTTGTGTTTCGAGGATGCAGACTGACTACTAGATAATCCACTGGAGCCACCTGTTGGTTAATTCTAGTAGGTACCTGAAACAGCTAGCGTAGTGGTTTCAACCGGGGTGCCGCGGCACCTTAGGGTGGCGCAACAACATTCCATGGGTGCCACGTAATTTGGGTTTAAGTTACTTAAACTTATTATTTTTTTAAAATTTGTTTATTTCATTATAAAACGGTGGACAGTATGGTAGGGGTACCGCAAAATAAAATAAATTACTTAGGGGTGCCGTTATTAAAAAAAAGGTTGAAAACCACTGATTACTAGCGTATAAATATCGCTGCCTCTACTCTTCCAGCTGGTGACTGTATATCTGAGGCTTTGTTGGGGCCAGGAGCTGGGTATATTCTCGCTGTGTATACACACCATGTCCAAAAATTTCATTAATTCATACATCATGTTCTGTAAATTGGAACGTTTGTATACCATGAGTACCCATTTATTGATTCTCGTTGTTTATTAGTGAATTTAACTTGTGCGAACAAGTCCATAACGGTAGGGCAAAGTAGATTTATGACCTGCCGTTGAAAAGACAGCGTGTAAGAAAATAAGACTTAAGATTTAAGTTTCATAACGATTGCGAGATTTTTTTTTAACTCTCATTTAATGAACTGAGAAAAATCGCTCCACAAGGATGAACTGAGAGCTAAGCTTTTATTTATTGTTATAATCTAAGGTTATACATTAGTTACTAGAAATTGGGATCACCATTGGGGATGGTGATCCCAATTTCGTCATTAAAGTGAAGAGTAGAGAAATTGCACAGATTTTAATTTAAATTTCTTTCTTTGGTTGAAAAAAATAATTCAGATAAGCGTGGTATTGAATTTTAATTTGTAAGTTCACTTTTACTATATTTTAAAAATGTTTTTATTAATTTATGCCATACGCAATATTCATAACGTGTTTAAGTGGCGCTCTCTACCTAGTACTTGTTTAGTTAGGATAATCGACTTCAGGCTGTAGTTTGGATATCGACTGGCTGGCGTTGTAAAGATAATTAGCCATAAGAAATACTAACATTGTAAAGATATTGGCCTTAGGATTCAGTGAACGTCGGCCGAGCGAAATGTGGTGCCCTCATCTCTGTATTGAAGAATGCGTGAAGTAATTGTTTTTGTTTGCAGCAAGTTGTCGAACGCTTAATTAATATTTCCGAGGAGAGAAGAAAAGCGACACCAAGACATTGTGTTGCTGTTATTTTAATGCTGCTCTAATAGAATTCGCTAATTGTGTGTTCATTCGTCGTTTCAGGGGGAAAAATTTCTGTTACGACTTGGTCAGATTTGTTTTACGGTAATTTCCGGATTGTTTTCATTAGCAGAGTGAAATTTCTGCGATAAAAAGAAGACCGATAAACTTTTACCTCAGAAATGAAGTGTCGAAGGGCTTTGGTTTAATTCGCAGATAGTGAACATTTTTCGTCGATTCTGCAAGTGCTGCCCGCCTGAATTGCCTAATGTCAAAAACAGCGATGGTCATAGTTGGGGGGGGGGGATTTATATAAGCTAAACAAGCTACATCTTAGGACCTCGCCCCATCTTAAAAAATCTTTTTTTTTTTTAATATTGTCACAGGTGAACTGTAAGAGAGAAAGGCCATAAGTTTAAATCCGGCCCCGTCCATAGTGCTTAATTAATCAGCGAAAATTTCACCGTTCAACTAAAGAAGGTGAGAGGAAATAGGATCTAATGTTTTAGCGATTCTATTTCAACCTATCGAAAGTTCGTTCATAAATATCGATAATGAACTTGAACTTAGTTACGTGTTTCCGATCATCATTTTAAATATAAATTTATTTTGTGAATTGTAAGAAATGGGCCAGGGAATTGTAAACATATGAGTAAATGTGAAAAATTACACGAATGAAATGCAGCTGTTATTTACGGTCTTGTTTGTGAAGTAAGAAAATAAGCTAAAAAAAAAGAGAGAGAAACTCTTCCTGAGTAGGGGAGGTAAAAAAAAGTATACATAATTCGTATGGCGAGCATAAAAGGCAGACATCCCCAAGCGTTGTAGGCCGATAAGTAGTTTGAGAACAAATCCGACTTCGTTTGTGCGAAACTTCAGTGAGAATTTAATGCGGAATGACACAGTTGCAGTTTCAGAGTTGGGGATGACGTCACTACTTATTTGTAACGTGTAGCTCGTACGCGTTATGGGCACACAAACGTCTTTTCGTTCCCGTGGCAACCAGTCACTATGGTAACTGCCGCGTGCTGCTATGGCAACCGGAAAACGCCTTATTTTAAAGTTTTTTTTTTTTTTTTTTTGTTTTTTGTTTTTGTTTTTTAAATTCAGCTCGTGACAAAAGGGTTGTGTACCCTTGATCTATATGTTGACCTCATTAAAAACGAATACAGACACTATTTTATTCCGAGATTCCTTAATAATCACCTCCTCATCCACCTTGGCTTCTCCCCCCCCCCCCCCCTCCCGTGATTGCTGCTTCATGATCACCTCTTTCATAAGTGATGCGGGATTCCACTGTATAGGAGTAGAGATAAAAATGGAATTTGTATCGTGAGAACTTTGATCTGGTGACCTTCTGTACGTTGTCAGTTGGGAATTCATCTTGTTTTCAGCTAACGATTATCAAAATGCCGATCCATTGATACTATATTTCTAAAATCCATTCATTATCAGCACTCCGGTAAGAAGTTTGACTTCGATGGATTAATAAGTGTATTGTTCAAGAACAAATATTGGTTTGAAACAAGTTAGTTAATGTACGCTTTACGTTAAATTTCAGGAACGTTAGTAAATAGTAAAAATTTATGGTTTATAACAAGAGAGAAATGAAATAATTGCGGGATTTTTTGGTCCGATTTTAATGAAATATTGGAAGCTCGACAGATCGTTCTAAAATAGAAAAATACAAAATTTCATGAAAATCAATCCACCGGAGTGGAGTTATTTATTAACGGGGAACGGACGGACAAAGAAATTATAATTGTCGGATTTTCGTTGGTTCTATTTTAATGAAATTTGGAAGGCTTGCCAAATCTTTCTAAAAGAACTAAATATAAAAATTCAGGTGGGAGTAGAGTTATTTCATTCGGACAGATGAACGGAAATGGTGAAGACAATAGGCTCTGTACGCATAAATGCTACCTCACCTAAAAAAAAAAAAAAAAAAAAAAAAGTAATAATAAAAGTAGTTAAAGTTACTTTTCTTTCTCTCTCTCTCTCTCTCTCTCTCTCTCTCTCTCTCGGAAAATCAAACATCAAACCAGTGGTAAGTAATGTCCGCTGATTGGAATTCTGATCATGGAAAGAGAAAATGTTTCCGTTTCTGGAAGTACAGTATAAGTCAAAAGTAGCTTTACACACTTGGTGCCCTATTACCGCTTATGTTTACATAAAAAGTGATGTTTTCTTCAACGTTTAATGCAGAAGAGAAAATTAGTACAAACCTTGAGTTGTAGCGAAAGTAACAGTTCAACTTTCGATATGACTTCAACTAGTAATGTGCTCCACATGCCAATGGTAATCAACCTCTTTCCAGACGTTAATGTAACGGTCGTTTTTACTGTGATCGTTGCACTGATCCTTCTCTTCAAGTTATTTACATCAGTTGACTGGGAGGGACCTTTCACGTCTGGTCCTTGACGTGATCACATTAAGGACCAGACGTACAAGCACCATCCCCTCCCCTCCCCTCCCACCTTCGCAACACTGATGTGAACAACTTCAGCCACACAAACTAAGTCTAATGGTCCGGTAAGCGGCACTGTCGCAGAATCGGGCCCGCACTCCTGCCCTAGTTATCCACTTGGAGGGTGGAGATCCAAATAGCCTTGAATCTCATCCTTGTGGAAGTGAGGGAGGACGTAAGCATCTTGCTGGAAGAGCACACTATTGCCTGGGTCATTCTGAGCAGTTTGCAGTATCAAATAATTCTTTAGCATGTTTTCGATAGAGGGACTGGTGATCTTTTTGTGAAAAATGGGCTGCGAACCACTCTACAGACCAAAAGCATTAATTTTGGGATTGCCCGAACGTGTTCCCAAACCACGTTGAGTTCTCCTCCCGCACGCTCTCGCGTATCGTTCACCTTGCATGTGACGTCAAATTTGCACTAGTCACTTAAGTGCAACGTTTAAGAAGCTGTTGTTGGTTTAAGAATTTATTAGGCGCATCGGCAACTATGGCCATTTTAAGAAGCTCCTTATCTTCTGTTAGCTTAGCAAATATGCACACACAGAATGTCTGATTTTGTCGTCAGCCACAATGGCTGGTGTCATCTTCAACTTGTACGGTTTTAGGTGCAACTGTTTTCGCAACATCACTCTGTTCTGCGCTGGTCTCAATACGTTGATTTTTGTGGATGAAACTCCTCACTTACGGTACTCCTGCCCCTCTTATTGTCGTCCACAGAACACCTGGTAACTGTTATTACAGTATTATTATTATTAGGTCTAGAAGTTTAAGCCAGTTGCAGATCGAATGTCCGCTCCTTGGAGTTTTGCTGAACACCTTACTGAATTTCCGTTTCACTTGAGTCGTAGATCTTCGATCCTTCCATTCAAATATGACTTCTGTTTTTTCTGCATCATCGGTGTCTGTCGCCGTTTGATTATGCTATTGCAGGGCCGCAGGTGGCTACTTGAGCAATCAATAAATTCAACTCTGACTAGCTATTTTTATTACTGTCAGCACACAGTACTATAGGTTTTACTGTCCATTTGGTTTTTTTTTTTTTTTTTTTTTTAATTGGTCTCCGTTCAGGAAGCTCAGGCAACTCTGACGGAGACCTGCCAGAGAATAATGGGCAGCCTGGCTACCTCCTAGTGGTGTGTGCGGGCAACGTGGGGTTCCACCAGGGGCCCTGCGGCCAAATGCCAGGACACACAACAGAACCCAACACAAAACTACACATTCAACACACTACACTTTTTCTGGCATTTACAGTGTTCTGTATTTCTTCACAGTGTACATATGGCGCAGATGTGGGAAACCACAGGTGGCGCCCGACCCTAACACTATGCACACTATGTCCATTTGGTATAAAAATTGTAAAGGTTGTAGTGAACACATTTATGAACTTTTAAAGTCGTGAAGCTATTTTTGACTCGCCTTGTACGTAAAAGGTGTCGACAGAAGAATGAATAAGTTCAAAAGTCACTAACTATTTGTTGAGGATATGGAATGTATGTATCTGCTTTCTGGTGCAGAGAGGTGTCATCTTTCTGTTCCAGTGTTTCCGGCATTGGTACATGAATCCATTGTTACAGTGAGAATGCGAAGCGTTGCTGTGTGTCCTCCAAACTGAGGATATTTTAGCATGTGAATCGTGAAATCCGTCAGTAGTAACTATTTTACCACAAAATGCTACCTTATTTGGGGAACAACACTTGTTTAGCGGATTAGAAAGATGCGAGTTAAAAACTTAAGGAGAACAAAAGTCGAATTTGCGCTTCTGAAACTTATCCATAAGGTGACCTTCAGATCACAACAGCAAACATTCAGCGTGGCAGTCTGCCGCGTGCACTCTGCTATGTAACGTCCTTGTACATTTAAATTGCCTGGTGCTCAGTGGCCAAGGGTTGACCGACTAAAGTGAAACACCAAGAGCTCCTGTGGTAGAGGTTTCATCAACCAGGAATCCGTGCTCCTGTTCTCAACAAATGCGCTGCCAGTGTTTGGATACACTTACACTGGCAGTTGGATCGAGTGCCTTGTTGTCATTTCTGTGCTGTTTGTTTCTTGGTATTTCCAAAGAGACTTCAATCGGATCGTCGGGACATTGTGCTTCCAATCAGCATGCAGACCTGTTTAGGAGGTGGTGTTAAAAATGACTCGTAACTTTTTCGATTTACGTATACAGTATAATGTTTATGAAGCTGCCTCCAGTTCTTTTTAAGCGGAAATGGATTATGACCGTCTTTTACTTATGTATTGTTTTTTAAGTCCCCCCTCACCACTGCATTGCATTGGTAAAAATGAGTGCTTTGCTTATCGATTTTTGAAAATGCATACGGAAAACGTTTATGAAAAGATTTAAGTCATAAGAAAGGAAAGGGTATTTGTAGCGCATGGATGGTTGGGTTCGTCTACGGTTGGTTAAGCTCAGACTTGATGGAAGGGTGATTTTAAAAGCTGTGTTTCGTGACTTTTAATTTGGGGTTGAGTGCGGATAAGTGTTTCTTCGCCTTTTGATATCTGAATTTGGTTGAGGGTAATCCTTCAGTTGATTGGAGAGTGCAGGTGGTTGCCGTATATAATTCTAAAAGATGTCTTCTTGATGAGAAACTGTTTCCTCCCGTTTCTTCTGTATTGTATCACTGTGCTCATTCTAAGTTTTTAGGAGTCGCGTGATCCTACCCTCGCTCCCCAATAGTAATTCCCTCAGGGAATCATTGGACGGGGGGGAGAGATTATTCAAAACGGCTACGTAATAGTGATTGATAGTCAAAGTAATATTTTCGATGTAAAGGATATTTCCTTCTTGGATTCGATCTACATTACGATTTTTTTTTTCTTTTTTAGTAGCGTGAAAAAAAAACGAGCATTACTCGATATCTGTGGGAAGGTCAACAGCCACATTCTTGTAATGCCTTTTATAAATGAGTTCTTCCCCCCCCCCATAGCCCACCTGGGAGAGTGACCGCGAGGCGTGGTTTCCTCGCCGAGCACGTGTTTAACCAAATAACATCGCACGCCGTTTGGAGCGCGTAGCTCTAACGGCACGTTACCAAACTGAAGTGCAGGGTCGCCTTCGCTCGCATCATCCCTACACTAAAAAAAAAAAAAAAAAACCGTGATCTCCTTGACAGCTTTGGTGAGTGATGGGCCTCCACCCGACATTGTAATGCCTGGGACAGTTCTTGTGAAAAGCCATTTTGGATATCGGATCGGCGCATGCAACATGCGAACCAAATGGCCTCCGAGATCCTAAACATCATCGTACCTGCTTATTCTGCTGAGGGACGGGGGAGGGGGGGTTAGCTGCGTAGAGGCGAACTTCCGTCATCCGAATAAATGCTTCTCTCAGCTAACGAATGTCGCATGAAATGCGCGCATCTCGTGCACTTTCATTCATGGTTTTGAAGGTCTCTGGGCACTGTTAAGTGTTTGGAATAGTAGCGTAAGGCGTGGGATTTTTTTTTTTTTGCCTCCCTCGTTTTAAAGCAATTTCTTTTCTTCGCTGTTTATAAACACAGTCAAGCCGACTACAAATCACACACTACCTTGCTTAGTTGCGAGCGACGTTTACTTTGGCGGGAGTAAGAAGCAGGTCGCTGTTGATTACTGTTTACTTTGACTTCTAGTAGGTAGTCATTTCGTCTCTGATAACACGAGATGGAAATCTTGGGTGATAAATATTAGTCCAAACAGGTTCTTCTCGTTAAAGACATTGTCGGTATCTGTTGTTGTGAGGGGATTGGGAGAGCAAAAGTTCTTGGCCGTGGGTCAAGTCATTGCTTCTTCAGATGTTCCTTGAGATACCCACCCGCAGGAATAAAAGTGAACGACTCAGATTGGATTGCGAAGGTTAAAGTATTTTGACTTGTTGCCTCCGAACACTGAGGTAGTCTCAGACATTGCAGCGCATATTTGCATCCTTGTTGGAAGTCCTATTATCTAGAGAGAATTTTCAAAGAAAATTGGTCAATCATTTGTAATTGCACCTCTGACGCCTTTGCGATATGTAGATTAAACCACTGGCGAATTGATTATTTTTGTGTTTCTTTTCAACAAGTGGTGTCCATAGGGAATGAAGTTTTAATTTGCACGCTGTTCTTTATAAGGTCCAGATGCTAGATCGGGAGGATTTATTTCTAGGGATTGAAATCTCCCATTTGCTGACATCGTATATGCTGGAATGAAGACGGACAATCTCTTGTACTTAAACTCGTTCTGTGTTTTATGTTGGTTAAATAATCGCTAGTATATTTTTAATTAAATAGTCTTCATTGTTGCATCCTTGAATATGCCCTTTTATCTCTGTCTATAGGATTTCTGCAGACAGAAGAAATGACCCGTTTCTTTCTGAGAAGCAAAGTTTTAAATACTGTACGATGTTTTTTCCTTTGTTTATTTTGGATAGTTGGTGAGCATTGTCGTTCGTTGTAGGTGGTCGTAAAAATATGTAGATAGTGCTCTAATTAACCCCACTATTTTTTAAGCCTAAATTAATGCTTAAGCGTTGAAAAACAGTGATAATCGAATTAGATCTTTTGAAATGATTACAGCAGATATATTTGTTTATTAAAATACAGTATTCTTATGATTACTTCAATTATTTTTTCGCTATAATGGCTGTTTGAGTAGGACGAAATAATTTTTTGACTGTGTATATATATATATATATATATATATATATTGAATCAGATGTCCGTTATTTTTAAGTTTCATTGTTTGTTTGTTTTATGGCGCATTAACATCTAAGGCTATAATGCGCTAAGTTTCATTCAAACAACTCTCAAAGTAAGACAGAAAATTAAGTGATATTTGTTTCATAAATACCATCAAGGTGCTTTGGGAAACTGTGAATCTATCACGCTGTAAGAGAGCGCCATGATCTCTTCAACGACCGTCTTTGCTCTTTTACTACTAGAAATATTCGAACCAGGGTCTGTACAGTTTGCAGTTGGTGACAGTTGTTGATGATTTACTGCGATCATTGTTTATTCATTTTTATTGTTTCTCCAATAGTAGACTCCAATTTCTACTAAGAGTAGAAAACTTGTTTCTTGCCCTAATGGTAGCCGAGCATTCTGGTCTCTTGCCAAAGCTATTGGCCGCAACTTTTGCCCATCTCTGCTCCCACCTCTGTCCAAACCAGATGGTTCTGTTGTCACTTCAGCCAAGGATAAAGCTGGTTCTGTTGTCACTTCAGCCAAGGATAAAGCTGACCTGCTAGCATCCCATTTTTCTTCCAGCTCATGTATTAATGATCTTGGTAAAACACCTCCCACCATTCCTAACACGCTCCATTCAATGCCTCCTGTGGTCTTCCGTCAAAAGGATATCAGAAAGATTTTGATGAATCTTGATGCTAAGAAAGCTCCAGGTCCTGATGGTATTTCTCCACTTGTTCTCAAAACTTGTGCTCCTGAACTTGCTCCTATTCTTTGCCGCCTTTTTTCACTTTCTTATTCCAAAGGTGTTTTTCCTTCTGCTTGGAAATTTGCTCATATCCAGCCAGTTCCTAAAAAGGGTGACAAATCCCTCCCATCCAATTATCGTCCCATTGCAATTACTTCTACTCTTTCTAAAGTAATGGAGAAATCAATTAACC